>NW_007726406.1:313313-383820 GCF_000696425.1 Galeopterus variegatus | reverse complement strand
GAGGCCCCCGCGCGCGCGCGTCTGCTTCCGCGAACGGCGCCTCCGTGCGCCCGGGCTCGGCCGGCCACTGTGTGCCGCACGCCCCGAGCTCGCCTCTCCGCCCTGGCCCTTAGCCACCGTCCTTTTCGCTCCTCTGGATTCCCCGCGCCCATGCCCCCCTCTCTCCCCACCCCCATGCGGATTCAGTGGCTCCGTGAAAGCTCACCTAGATTATTCCACGTGTTAAGAGCCTAGATCCGCTTCAGTAACCCAACTTCTCAGAGCTCTAATTCTAGGACCTTGTCGCAGACCACGGCCCGGGCTGGTTGTCTGGAGAGTGTTGGCCACTCACTCACCTTCCACCAAGCTCGCTCTCGGCCTGAGGTGCTTTCTCTTCCGACTGGAACGAGGCAGCCACGAGGTGTGCAGAGGCCACAGGCAAGCCACAGCGCCTCGCCCGCAGGTGACACCGCCGAGGATACGCAGTGTCTGGGGCCAGCGTCTTCCCTTTAGAGGAATCGGAGGAGTTCGGTCCTGGAAATGCATTGAGGATCCAAAGTGGCTTATCCTCTGGTCCTTTCACAGCCCTTTTACATCCGCTCTATTATCCCCTTACAGCTCCCATGAGAGGCTCATGAATGAAGAAACCGTGGTGTTGGGACTGGCAGTCACTCGCCAGCACTACCCAGCGCTTGAGGAACAGAGCTGAAGTTGGCATTTGGCTTCTGGATTTTCACCCCTTTACGGTGGCAGGTGAGAGAACAAGAGGGGTGAGAAGCCAGCAGACAGACGGGTGGGGGGCTCAGCGCCCAGGGGAGGGGAGCGAGGCATGGAAGAGAAGGGGCGAGGGCAGGCGCTGCTCCCCCTGGGTGGGGGGAGAGGGGAAGGACGGGGCCACTGCGTCCTCTTGTCCTCTCAGGTTAACTCCCATGTCACTCCCTAAGCCCCTGTGTTTCCTCCATCTCCTTTCTCTGCCTAGTTATTATCTGGCCTCATGGTTTCTTGTCTGCTGTATTCTTTTCTCTCCTTCCCACTTTCAGGTCACCTTCCTGTCTTTCCCCTACATTTTGGGGGTCCAGATCCTTTTTTCCCCTACCTTTACCTCTCTCAGCTCCCCGTCGGCCTCCTCTGAAGTCTGACTCTGTGGCATCTGTCGTCTCACTGCCAGAGGAGCCAGTGTAGGCTCAAGGTGGCCAGGGAGTGGCCAAGAGCAGGGTCCATTTGGATGGACTGGAGCTGGGCCGCGACCTGCCTTCCCGTAGCTCCTGACACTGGTCTGAGCACCCTGGGGGCTCTTGCGCACCTCTTCTTTATGAGCACCATGGGAGGTGTAGGCTAGGCGCCTACCCAGTGCACACCTGTGGCGGGTTTGCTCTGCAACCAGCCAACCAGTTTGTTCCCTACTCAGGAACACCAAGACACCTTGAAGCCTCATGTGGGGCCTCATCTGGGGCCGTTTGGCAGCTGCAGGGTTGAAAGACCCCTCTTCTCCAGAGAGAGCCCTTGACACCCCTTTCCCCTGCCGACGCACCTCAGCCTCTGATAGCGGAAGACAGCGGATCAGCCCTGAGACTCCTGCTTCCATCTTCCTGGCTTGGCTTTTCTTCTGTACCTTGCCGCTTCCTAGATTTTACATGGAGCTCCTGGACCAATGTCTTAAGTTTTTCATAACTTTTCTTTTTTATTTCTGTCCAGGAAAAAAATCGACCCTAACAAACGCTTAAAAACACACTACATGTTTTACACGCTTCATTCTACCACAGAGGACCCTAATGTCACCCTGGACCTCTTTGCCTGTTCTTCAGGTGGGGAGGGGTACCCGAGGGGCCCTGGGTTCCCTTTAATCTGTTCTCCTCCTCCTTCCCTTGCTGAGACCCCATCTTGTCATGTCTTGAACTCTGGGCTCTCATGCACTATAAGGAGACAGGGTGGGAGCTAGAGATGCAAGCCCCCAGGCCATCAGACCCTGCTGGTGCAGGCCATGTGACATTTTAGGGGAGCAGTGAACCCAGTATGGAGAAGCAGTTCCTCCCTGTAATTTCATGTAGAAGACCATGAGGGAGATTGAAAAAGCAGCATCTAGTCCCGAAAGAGCTGGATTAAGTCCTGGCTCAGCTCTGATGAGTCCCGCTGTGAGGTCTTGGGCCACTCACTAAATCTCTCTGAGCTTCAGGTTCTTATCTGTAGAGAAGGAGCAATAATACTCCTAGCTCACAGGATTGTCGAGAAGATTAAATGAGGAACTATGAATGCAAGCCCCTCATAAATTGTAAAGAGCTCTGGAGAAGTTATTATTTATGGAGCAGATGTGGAGTGCTTAGGTGTCCGGACGAAAGAAAGAGAGGAGGCAGCAGGGTGCACTTGCCCTCTAAGAGGCTTAGCGAGGGATTCTGAGAAAGAACTCAGGAATGCTGAGGCACCTGGAAGCCCGGGGGCCTCAGGAGAGGGGAGGCAGATCTCCACTGCCCCCACAGCCTCCTCCTGCTGAGAATACTGTCATTTGTGTGCACAGATGCTGCTGGGATGCCAGCCTTGGAGTCTTGCACTGGGTTGCAGAGGTGCAGGAACTAGGATGGCACATCTAGGTACAAAGGTGAGGTCTCAGCAGGAGAAGGCATGGATGGTGGGTCTGTAAAGCAGAAAACTGATGTCTCAGAGCAGCTTTCCTCCATCGATGAGAAGGCAGAAGACAGGTTCATGGCTAGAAGATGGACACCAAAAGCATGATATCACCATAAAGTTAACAACTAAAGTGGGTAAAAGAAACATTAAAATGTTAAAAGACATTAAAAAGTACATTGTCTTTACCCAGTGCACGAGGGCAGCATGATGCTTTTAATGCTCCCATCTGTGCTGCATCCTTGTGGAATTGTAAGTTCCTCTTGGACAAGGACCTTGTCATTGTGGATTACATTTCTGTGCAGTCCCTTGCAGACACATCCACTTAATACATAGTACTTGACTGAGGGACTGGGAAAGAGCAGGAACAAAGAGAGGGAAATAAGAGGTGAGCTGTTTTTATGTAATCTATTACGTAGCAGACCTGAGCATCCTAGATTTGGTACTGACTGGGGCACAATTTAAACAGGACTTCCCACCTGAAAGGAAGAGAAGTTGTAACGCCAACAAACCGATTGTCCTGTCTCTATATGTTGGCAGGATCTGGATAGGAATGTAACATCGAGCTGTTGGGAGTGGCAGGTGGAGTCAGGCAAGGGCAGGGGCATGTGGAATAGATTCAAGGAGTTACAGAGCTCAGAGAAGCAATTTGGAATATTAGAATGGACCAGTTGGTCCAGTTATTACAGAAGAGAAAATAGAGGCCCAGAAAAGCTAAGTGACTTGCTCAAGATCACCCAGATTGTTGGTGGCAGAACTGGGAACAGAACATGGGTCTTCTGACTCTCAATCTTGAGTTTGTCAATGACTGCAACACCAGAATCAGGTTGAGCTTGAGGTCTACTTCTGGCTTGCAGAGGGAAGGCCATGCCGAGGCTGAGAGAGTCCCTCCCAGAGAATGAAAGTGGTATGCTAAGGGCACGTGCTTTCCCCACCCTCCACTCCACCATGCTCCCAGCAGGATCCTGGCAGGGGCTGTGGGTGTGAGAGCCTCCCCAAGGAAGCAGAGGTCAGAGAGAAAAGTTTGGAGAGGGTTTGCCTGCATTGGGGCCAGGCTGGGGATGAGAACCTGTCTCCAGGCTGCACTGACAACCCCTCCCTGGCCCTCAGGGTTGGCGAGGATCCCACTGTTTTCTGCCTGTAGTTGGAGAAGGAGGTGAGGGCTTCCGACTCCTGCTTGGACTGGGCTAGGAGGGGAAAAAAGAATGGAAAAAGATAAATAAAAATAGCTGGAGGACAAAAGATGCCCATCTGTTGTGTGGGCAAGGGAGCCCTGAGGAAGAAGGTGGACTACGTGGACTCTCAGCTAAGCGGCTGAATTGGGAATTCCTGGCTTTAACAGGCCACAAGGAGCAGCTGACATCTGTGGGATGTCAGAGGATAGAATAGAAACGGTACAGATTTTGGAGCCGCTAAGTGTGGACTTATGTCCTCTATGGCCTGATTCAAGTTACCTTGCCTCTCTGAACTCATTTCTCACTCCATGATATGGAGGGATAATACTACCAGCCTTGTAGAGGTATTGTGAAGGTTAAAAGCTAAATGTACTAGAATTGCTGGAACATAATAGGTGCTTCTAAATGCTAGTTCTCTTTCTTCTGTTATCTCAGCTAGGCCCAGCCGTCTCCTTTTGGTCTTCGAGCTTCTGAGAGCAGAGCCGGCCAGGCAGCTCCTGGAGATGCTCCCCTGGCTGTTTCAGCAGTGGAGGGTCCAGTGCGTCCTATCGATGGTTCTCTTCCTTATGGGCTTCCTGGGAGCCATCACCGGGCAGCTAGAGTGCTGGGTCCACAGAGGAGATCCCTTTGTTTTCTTGCACATGTTTTTCAAGCAACTAAACAAAGTGATCACCACAGTGGACCCTGGGGTTTGAAAGAAATTGACTGCTGCTGTAAGAGCACGAGTTGCAGGGTGTGTGGTTAGGGAGGAGCACTCTGGCCACTGGGGTCCTGAACCCCAAAGTCCCATGTGAAGGTGATTGCTCGAGCCTTGAGAGGCGAACAGGTTACAGTCACGTGGCCTTGGGCACCTCTGCTGTCTGCTGGCACATTAGGGAGAGATGGGATTTGTAAGCAGACAGATGCAAGTTCAAATCTCAGCTTTGCTACTTTCTGGCTGCATGACCTTAGGCAAGTGGTCTGACCTCTCTAAGCCTCAGTTTCCTTATCTGTAAAAAGAGGACAACATCTCACTCGAAAGTTTGCTTTACAATGTTTAATCTCCACTCAATAAATGGTAACAAAGACGGTGCTCTTAGATGGTGATAATGTTAAATAGCAACTACAGTGAATTGGTGATCTTGGGACTGTGGCAAGACCTTAACCTGCTTCATTAACCCGACTTCATCTGTACCTCAGCCTTGTTTAAATTAGACCCAGTGGTCATCCATATCCGATCTCTCACCCTTACAACCTCTCTCTGTCAATCTGAGGAAAAATTCACTCTTAGCATCTTCTGAATGCCTATGCTAGAAGTGACCAGGTTCAACTGGCTGCCGGCTGACCTGGGACATACCAGTAGGACTTCCTCCTAGAATGACTCTTGGGCAAGGAGATGGAGCTCATAGTAGAAGTGCCTGCCAGAGGGATGGGCATCTCTGTGTTTTGGGGCTGCTTCCCCTGTAGTTGGGCCCTCTGCTTGGGAGCTGGCTCATATCCCACCCCTGGCCTCTCAGCCTCCGGGGAGGCCTGCTTGGTGCAGGCATGCGACCAGTCCGTTGCCTTTTGTGCCCTCTGCCCAATCACAGCAGAGCCTTTGCACCCCAGTTAGCCGCTCAGGGAGAAGGAGGCGCAAGTGTAAGCTGGGGAGCTGTCCAGTCTGTGATGAGTACTTGCCCAAGCCCGCTGTTGCCATGGCAGCCAGCTGGGAACACCGCTTCCAGGGCCTGAGGCGCGGGCATGCATGGGGGGGTGCCGCCCTGCTGGGCTGCTGCCCACTCTCCTTCCCCACCCTGGCCTCCCGCCTCCCTTAGCAACAGCCACTGCCACTGTCATCGCAACCACCACTGCTGCTTCTGCACTGGCCAGGGGCAGTGTCCAGGAAGCTTGGGGGAAGGTGGAGCGTGTGCATGTCGAGGGGGGGTGGGGCACAGAGCCTAGACATGAAGATGGAGAAGAAAAGGACAGGAAAAGGATTGGCAGTCTTAGCCACAGTAACACTGATAAAATTATAAGGATGCTTCCTGATTACACAGAAAAGAGGCTCCTGAGCTTGGGCTCCAGTGGACACCTTGGTGATCCAATGATCACCCTGAACTTCTAGGAACATTCTTGTGTATGTGGGAATATGTGAATTTTTCTCGAGAAACAGTTTATAGTTTCTATCAGATTCTCAAAGATGGCTAAAGTCCTCAGTGGGTAAGAACGTTCATTGCAGAGCCTTTTGCTTTTCAGAACCAGAATGACCAGGCAGGCTCAAGAGAGATGCTTGGAAAAGGGAACGAGTGCACACAGAGCAGGAGCCTGTGGCACGCTGCACTGGTGCCCGCAGCATCAGGAGATCGGGCATTTGCCCCAGGGCGGGCCTCTAGGAAGAGGGGAGGGAGTCTCCTCCTGACTTGCCCTTGTAAACATCCTGTCCTGGCCTGCCTCTCTTCTTGAAGCTGTGCCCAGGGTGTGAATCGTGCTCTTAGCTAGAGTCCACTTTGGGCCGGGCCCTGAGCTCAATGTCTTAGTACACCATGCACGTCACCCCACTTAGCCCTCACACAACACTACGAGGAGGGTCTTTCACCACTGCCATTTAAAAGATGAGAATGTTGGAAAAACAAAAAGACCTGAGTGATTTGGAAGCTGCGGAATTGTGGGGGCAGCTTAGTGGAGTGGTTAAGAGTAGGGCCCTGGGCCAGAGTGCCCGAGTCTGACCCTGGCTGTGCCCCTTGCTAGCTAGGTGACCGGGCCTGCATTCTCCCAGCTGCAAATTAAGGATACAGATAATGCCCCAATGGACAGTTGTGGGAGGTAAATGAGTTAAAACTGTATTTGAAAAGTGCTTAGAACAGTACCTATCACCAAATGAAATGGAGTTAGGTAGAGTAGGTTCCAGCCATGGGCCTGCCTAATGCAAAAGCTCACGTGCTACACGGCGCAGCTGTTCAGGGGTGGTGGCACACTCCTGCTGCCAGGGCTGGGTCGTGACATAATGGAGAAGCAAGCTGTAGACTCAGCATTGCCACTTACTGAGTGTGGGTGAGTTGTACAGATGTTTCGAGTCTCGGTTTTCTTATCTCTAAAGAGCAGTGATAATAAGGCCACCATGTTTTCTCAGGATAGTTGTGTAGTCACCACTATTGACGACATAAAGATCAAATGAAACAGCATCTGGGAAAGTTTTTTGGAAACCGCGCCTTGCTACAGAAATGTACTCAGTAGCCTGGCACCGAGTGCCCCGCTCACGCCCCGTGGGGCTGTGTGCCCTTTCCTTGGCTGGCAGCTCAGGGCAGGGAGCCCAGTGTGATGCCCCGAGATGGGCAGATGGCGTGGTGCCTTTGGGTACCCATGTGCCTGGGTCAGCAGCCAAGATGAGGATGCTTAGGAATTCCATGGAGGCAGCTGGGCCCCGGGCTTGGCAGAGCCATGCCAGGGTGTGGCGCCATTTTCTGTGGGGACGAGCAGTTAGTGGAAATGAGAACAAGCTTTTTTAGTCACTGCTGAGGAGAAACACAACAAGGTATTATCCAATCAGCTAATGGAGGGGTTCAGAGTCCTCTACAGGCTGCTGGGGGCGAGGAACTTCATGTCCCTTATCTTTTTGTCCCCAGAAGACTGGTGGTGCTGAGAGCAGATGCTGAGGGGGAGAGGGTGGGTCCTTGTACTTGAGTCACCTGGCTGCCGGGATGCCTTTTTGGGACTCTGGGAAGTACAGCAGCAGCCAGCACCTTGGACAAATCGGCAGCCCGTTGGCGGGGAGGCGCGGGTCGGACGAAGGAGGTGACACCGGGAATGACTCGCGGCCCAGTCAGAAGCCGTAATTGGAGGTGATTAATCTGCGGAGGAGAAGCCGCTGGAGTCATCGCTGACTCAGGCTTGAGCTGGCTCGCTGCCGCGCCCCTCCCCCCATCACCTGCCTCCCTCCAGCTCAGCAAGCGGGAGGCTGCTTGAAAAGGTGAGTGATTCAGAGGCAGTTAAAAAGCAGTCTTTCTGCAGCTGATGAGCTTCTGAAGCTCTGGATCAAAGACTTTTTTTCTTTAACCCTTTAATTTTCCAGTGGTAATGAGAGGAGGCTGGGGGTCTTCTCTGAGAGGCAGGGGCAAGGGGCTGGGTCGAGCACTGCCTGGACCTGGGCATGAAGGGCAGTAATGCCCCCTGCAGGAGTGGGGTCGCACTTGTCTCCTGCGGGGCACTAAGCCAGGCTTTCTACTGAAGGAGACCTGCATCTCAACCCCGAGTGGGCACTCAGTGGCTGTGGTGAATGGCTCAGCCTCTCTGAGTTTGTACGGTGGGATGAAAGTGCTCACTTCGCAGGGCATGGCGGTGACTCAATGGGATGGTGTGGTAAAGCTGTCAGCAGGCGGGGGCGAGACTGGGGTGGGAGCAGCATGGGTCCCATCCCAAGAGAGGCCACACCGAGAAGATGCCTCAACAGAAGCAGCATGAACTCCTCTTCAGTTCCTCTCTTCTCCATTCCAAAGAGAAGCAAGTAAGCCTGACTGGTAGGAAGAACAGCTGGGATTATGCATGGTTGTCACAATGGAAGATGTAAGATGGGAGACCTGAGGATGCAGATGACCAAGAAAGTAGACCCACAAGTACAGTAAATAGGTCATAAAAGAGGCTCTTTCCCATTAGCAACCTCCACCTTTGGTGAAGGTGCTAAAAGAACACGTATCTTAAAAATACCCAATTGACTTTCAAAGAGACTTAGATGGGAATTCTTTCCATTCTGAGTGCAGAGTCTTGGAAATTACAGATCAGGAAGCTGTGAGCATTTGAAAGAGCTGAGTATGGAACCATCAAGACACTCTAGTCCAGCTGTTTACATGTGCATGGACTGTTTGTGGAGCTGGGGCAAGGTCTTGGGTGGGTTTGCCAAATCCCCCATCTCAGGCTAGGCAACGCCAAGAATATGACTTAAAAGAAGTTCTCATTGTTTTCAACTTTTCTTTATCTCAATGGAGAAGTAAGAAAACTTGCGAATTAGATTTTGCACAGTTTCCAGAATGCAGAAGCGAGATGATGGACATAAGATGCAAATGGGCATAGTCAGGAATGTCACTTCTTTAACCTCAGGGACACCTGAGCCAGAGCGAACAGCATGCTCCAGACAGAGCACAGCTTGCAGGTGCCCCAGAGCACCTGTGGGAATCCACAACTGAGGTGGCCCCTCCAGGGGAGCTGGGATCTCCATCCCCATGTTTTCATTGGTTCCCTCCTGCCCCAACACCACCCCTGCCCACCCAACCATTCCAAGGACTCTTGCTGGGAGCCAGCCTGTTCAAAAGGTGCAAACAATTGATCTTATCCACTTGCCAGTGTTTGTTGTGAGACTGGGAAAAGCAAAAGTCATTTTTCACAGGAGTGTCCCTCAGCACGTATGGGTTTTGGGCTTGTCTGAATTTTCTCCTGTGGACTACATTTAGAACACTCCACCAGCCTTGAGAACTCTTACAATCAGGATGATTTGACTGTCAGAATGGGTAGCCAAGTAACCAAGACCTTTACTCCAGAGCTCACTAGAAATAAAATTCCGATTCTTACATCTACCTGGAGGCATGCCTCTTTCTGGGGGGAGAAGGCTGATGGCCTATTATGCATCGTTCTCAGCTCGGAGGAGTCCAGTTCTTCTCCTGAAGTTGTGATTCTCAGTGCTCTTCAGGCTCCACCAGCTGCAGAGTGATACATAACTCTCTCCCATGCAGCTTCCTCCCCACTTAACATTCCTGTGCTGCAGCCTCTTGCTGTTTAATGCATGGGCAGCAGCAGTCAGCATATAGATTGAGCTCCTAATATAAGAAGAGCTACAGGAAAAAGATGAAGAGAGTGTTGAGCCAAGTTGGCCTCCCCGAGGGAGAGGATATCTGCTCAGAGGAGGGGCTCATCAGCTACCTCTGCCACTGAGCAGAGGGGCTGGGAGGGAGTTTGACAGGAGGATTTGTCATGAGGCCCCCTCCCCACCACCGCGACATACACACAAGAGCAGAAAGGGAAGGGGAGGAAGGAGCTGAGCTGGGTGGAGGCTGCTGGCCTTGTCCTCTGAAGGCATCACTCCGCACCTGCTGAGCCTGCCCATCCTTGCTGAAGAGGTGTCCACTGCGCATCCTCTGTCTGCAATTTTGGGTCCTCCTCGAATCCACCAACTCTAATTTCTGCCAAAACCAGATTTCTGCTGAGTCTTGTCACTACAAGGCATGTAAGATGCAATGCTAGTCCTCTGTATGTGAGGCACAAGACAGCAGATTGGGGCACAGGATTTCATTCGGGCCAGAAGCTTGAGGGGCAGGTAACCACAGAAGTGTAGATTTGGAAGATACATTTGAAATTCTAGATAGTGAACCTCATGAGATGAAATGGTTCATCAAAAGTCTTGCTTGCTGGTAGAAGATCAAGAATAGACCTCAGGTCATCTAACTCCTAGCCCTTCCTGCCATTAGGGGAGTCTTCCCCACGCAGGGAGCTCTGCCGACAGTATAGTTGCATGGCTCTGGTAACTGACTGGCAATCCTGCCCGAGCATGATCTCAATCCCTTTTTAGGCATCCTATGTGTGGCCCTGAGGGTCATGCACACCCTGGGGTCTGCCTGGCCTGACAGCATGGAGGAAACACGTAGGGGGCATCCTGTGGGGGCTAAGCCTGGAGAAGCACCACCTTGCTTCCTGAGGCACAGCAGCCTTTGCAGCAGTCAGAGCTCTGCATGAAGCTGTGAGAGTCCGACCAGTCATTTCCAGGGTGGTTCATGATTTCCTGGTGACTTAGTGCTTCCTTACACTTGGACTAGTCACCGTCACCACTCCCACGACTGATCTTGAGTGTGTGCCCTCCCTCCCTCCCATCACCGCCTCCACCGGGGCCTCCCCCACTCCACCTGTTCCTCCTCTCCATGCGCTGCACAGCTGGTCTTGTCCCCATTAGAGTTGCTCTCTTAGCCTGAAGCTGGAGGAGAGTTTGGGGGGCTCGACAGAAAGATCAGAAGCCCTGCTGGTGCCCAGGGGTGAGGCAGACATCTCTGAGCAGCCCAGATACCTGCTGGGGATGTGAGCAATTCTGTGTACCTCCAACAACCTTCATTGCATACCTGCGATGTGCCAGGCACTATGCCACCTGCTGGGGGTGCCTTGCTACCTAGAACAGGGTCTCTGTCCCCTCAGAGGAGTACTCTGTTGAACGAGGAAGCAGACAAGCAGAGCAATGGCTTCCCTACAACATAATGGACGTATGTTGGGCCATAATGGACCTAGGAACAAGGAGTCTTAAGACCAAAATGGAGGGACAGTCAAGTCAACCTGGGGAGTGGGAAGCTCTCAGAGAAGGTGATGCTTGGGTGGAGCACTGGAGGGTTAATAGGAGTGAAGTGGGCGAAGAAGGCTTGGGGGGCATGACGGAAGGCTGCCAGGTGTCTTAGTGCACAGTGGGTGGGTGGGCTCTGAGCCAGTGTTCTTCTCGTTGGGCGACCGTGCTCTGGCAGAAGAAGTCCCCCAACAAGGGAAGTCAGAGGACAGAGGTGTGGACCTGGGTTCCACCATGAACTAGCTATATGACCTTGGGAAGTTGCTGAACCTAACCCCTCGGGAAATGAGAGAATCTGGCAAGATAACCTCTGACGTCCCTTCCAGCTCCAACACTATTCTCTACCTCCAAAACGCACAGGAAAACCAAAGTAAGTAAGACTCATAGATGCTAAGACCTCCTCCCAGAAAGTCAGGTTCAGGGTCAGTAAAGATGGTGGGAGAATCTGCACGTCCTGGTAGGTGGAGTGGGCCAGAGGGGAAAGAGAAGCTCATCCCCTTGGTTGGGTCAGATTCCCCAAAAGTCGTTGAGATGCCAGTGGGAACCCTTCTTGTCACGATGTCTCACTCCAGCACCTCTCTTTCTATTATCATCCCAAGTGATTTCTTCCAAAAACAAACCCAGCAGCAAAAGAGTAGCTGGCTCCCCAGGGAGAGGCTCCTCTCCTCTTCCTCCGCACCTGCAGGCTGTGCCCCAGCTCCAGGCCTGCCCCTCGCTCTGTGGGCAGGGCTGCAGGGCTGCAGGGCTGCAGGGCTGGTCAGGGACGGGGCTCCAGGTCTGACCTTCAAGTCTGCCAGGCTACTTGGCCTTCACAAGCAGTACTTGCTGCAAGTTTCTACTCTAATTTATTTGAAACCTGGGTAAGCATTTTTCTCTACTTTGTACTTTAGACTCCTCATTTCTGAAATGGGGAGCAAAATTGTGTCTGTCTGCCGGTGTTCCCATGGAGCACAGCTCTGAGCAGTGCCCCTTCTCCCAGAGGGCTATCCTGAGAGCTCCCTGTGACACCATGCCCAAAACCGGAGGCTGGCAAAGAAGCTCATTCGTGGAAGGCTTGAGATGAACTGCTATGTCCTTGAAAACTCTAAACCTGGAGGTTTTTAACCCTCCCAATAGTCCTTTTGCTTGGCCTCTGCTGACTGAGGTGGGCATTGGGGAAAGTCTGGTGGAGCCCTGGGTCACTGGGGAGGGTGTGGGCAGATCGTATCACCATGGCATCTGGGACAGTCACTTCCTCCTTGGAGCCCAGGGGGACATTTTGCTTCCTCAATTTTGTCATTTGCTACTCAACACATGCTATCTTACATTTTAGTGATTTTAAGAAATGCAGCCCATCTATATTTTAAGCCTTTCAAGGGAAAGAGGAGAATGATAACACAGTAGGTTTTCAACACATGATTGGTTTTGCGATTGCTGATGGTTATAACCTTAACTTTGGGATTTATGAATCTGTGAAAGAATTAGAATCAAGGACTGTTAGAACAGAAGGGATCTTAAAGTCCCAGGCCAACTTCCTTACAGACTCTCAAGGTGAAAGTTGTAATCTTTTGTCTTCGGAATCCACTTTCCCATCCTTCCAGGGAAGTATGTGTATATGAGTGGAAGATCTCCATCTCTCGTCATTTTGCCTTCATTCTAAAGATGAGGAAACTGAGGCCTGGGGAAGTCAAGTAACTTGCCCACGGTCGTACAGTTGGGAGTGACAGAGCCTGGATTAGAACACCAATTTCAAGGCTCATGTTCTGTACGCCGTGTTGTCATTCCTGGTGAACGGACAAAGGCAGCGATTTCCCAACAGTTCATGAACTCTGCTTGGATCAGGAGACAGGAGACGGGAACTGTCCACAGCGACACAGCATGCAGAAGGCAGAGCCGGCATGGAACCCCCGGCTCCTGGCACCAGGCTGGCGCCTCGTGCATGCCAGGCAGCCCACACACCCGCCAGCTTCCAAGAAGAGAGTTGAGATTTTTTCACCAAGTTCACGTGTTGAGAAGAACACGCACGACTCTGCAAACACCGTGTAGACTTCCTGACAACAAGAGGACAGTCAGGTTGTGTGGATTCCAGGGCAGGGACTGCCGCTCCTGTTGCTGGCACGTCTCCTTGCACTCACGGAGGAAGAAGGGTCACCACCATGCCCGGGTTGGCAGTGAAGCTCCTAGGGGCTCCCTCTTGGGGGGCGGTGTATGTTGAATATGTAGGGGTGGGGGAGTTGTGGGATTAAAGGGTGATTTCTCTTCTCCCACCAAGGGCAAGTTGCTGCAACAAAATTGTGATGAGCTTTGAAGGGTGCTTCCTAACCACCGAAAAGCCAGTCCTGATTTTGAAGCTGTGTCGTTTAGCACAGTTCCCTTTCCTCCAGCTGTCTGCTATGACACCATAGAGCTAAATAGCAGAGCTGCAGAAATAACAGTCAAGGGAGAGGGAAATTAAGAGGCACCAGCAAGGGAAAAAAGATTTTTTTTTTTTTTTTTTTTTTTTTTTTTTTTTTTTTTAAGCAAGGAAGGGAATGAGGCAGCAACCAATAACACAGAAGCAAGATGTCTGTTCCAGTGGTGAGAGGCAGAGATGTCTTTTGTGAGGCAAATAGGTCCAGGATGACAGCCACACGCTGAACAGAGAAGGCAGGAATGATAGCAGCCTGCATTAGCAAGGAGCCTGACACTTCTCATGAACGTGCACTCACTTGATTATGTTGCCACCGAAGAAGAGGCAGATATTAACGTCATTTCACATGTGAGAAAAAGTGGTGAGTTTTCATTAGTAAGTGCAGACACGCATCTGGCACCCCATCACAATGCCTTTTGGCCAGACCGTGCTGCTTAAGCCAATGCCAGTGTATTTGATAGAAGGTCACAGCAGTGGGTTTTCTGGATATCGGAGCAGTTGTAGTAAGATCGAGCCTTGCTTTCAGCCTGAGTGACCGCCATGCTGCAGCACCATTCCACATTTGTCACTGTGAAGGAGCGGATGAGCCTGCCCTCCCTGTCATCTGCCTTGTATCTAACAGGGACATGAGATCTGGGCATGAGTTCTGTAGTAGGGTCAGTGGCTCCCAGCTCACCTTGTGATTTGTCTAGATGCGTAAATAAATGTGCAGGGACAGCCGTGTGTTCCTGTGACATAATCTCCTCTCTTCCGTGGCAGGCAAATATACAGGTCCCCTCCCTTCTCCTCCAAGTCCCCAAACAACAGAGCTTTCTCAAAAGAAGGTCTTGGCTCTCATGCTATATTGTCTTCTCCCTGTCTCTCCCCAGCCCCCCACTCTCCACTGACCCCCACCAAATGAAAATGTCTTCATTTAATTAGAAGAAGGGGTTTTCTGTGAGCCTGCATTCTGCCTGGCCTTAATCTGTTCTTTTTTTGTGGCATTGGGGGAGTCCAAGACTCCACCACAAGCAACTGAGAAAATGGACTTGCCAGTTACTAGTGGGGTAGTCTTACAGACCCAGGGGTTCACCGTCTAGAATCAGATTCCTCCCAAGCTGGATGAGACCTCCAGAATCATGCAATGTTAGAACTCGAAATGGTCTTAAAGATGTTCATCTAGCCTCCTTCTTCAATGGAAGAGGAAACCAAGGCCCAAAGTGTTGAGTAACTTTTTACTTAAAGCCACTCTTTCCCTGATGCTCTTCCCACGGCTCTAACGCGCCATTAGTTTGCCCCACATCCACTCTTAGGGATACTTGCTTTTGAGTCATCTCTCTTCTTAATTCCCAAACGTTTTATAAGGAAAAGTGCTTGTAAGCCTGGTATGTAGAAGTGTCCCTCAACTCCTTGAGACAGGAACGCTACCCCAACGTCAGCGAAGTCTTTTCGTCTCACTCTCATGCATCTTTCTGCTGTATCGCCTCAACTTTTTCAGTGAAGGGAGAGAAAAGGGATCTTTAGGCTTATAGGTGTCAAGTGGGCAAATTTCCCCCTCCCTTCTGCATCCCCCACCCCCCAGCCTTTCTTCTCCTCCTCTGGTCTTCTGGTCTAGCTTTCTTTTGTTGAAGTGAAAGAATCAGAACTTGTAAGCCATACGCTTAGCTCCCTAAAGTCAAGTAAAGGTTAGTCCATTGGAGAACTGACTCTTTGCTTAATGACCAAAAAAGTAATATCTTTAAAAGCTTTCTCTTTCATTTCATGCCAAACTTCAGGTTGATTGATTGGGCTAGATCCAGCCTAGGCTTCTGGCACGCAGGCATGTCAGAGAGCAGAAGTGGGACAGAGAGCACCACAGGGCCCTGGTATGTGGGGGCTGTGGGATAATGGTAGGTTTCAGGGGAGCGCCCCAGCTTCCTACCATGTGGTTCTCAATGCATGTCCATGAGCACCTTGAAAAGAATTTGCAAAACTGCTGAGAAGCTAGGCTAAAAATACCCATGGAGCAGCCTGGATCAAGGAGAACCGCAGAGATGGGTGTGAGGTCCCCATGGAAGATGTGGGACTTGGCCCAGGAGCCAGGCAGCAGTGCCCATCTCAGCTCCTGTTCTAGGGAACTGAGTCATGATCAGGTGGATGTAGCTAGGGAGGATGGATACATCTGGAGCTATGGTCTTTGTTTTATTTTTGAGTCAGTCCTGTCCAGTGGTGCCACAAGTGTGTCTCAGGAGCACCCATTACATGTCCTAGAACTACAAGTTCAAGAATACACCCTCTCCTTGAGAAAGTTTACACTGCTGCATATGTTTTTTATACTTCTTAGGAGGAAGTCACGTCTGAAAGAGAAACTCAACATTTTAGACAAATGGGGTACCATTTATAGCATTATTAAATGTTACAATATTAACCATTAAGGATGACTACTTCTTCCTTAAATATTCTGCATCTTTTCTTTTATTAACTTTATTTTAAAAAATTATTTATTGATTTATTTTATTTTTTATTTTAATACATGCAAATAAAAGTTTTTATATATACATACATATTTATGGTGTACAACATGATGTTTTGATATATGTATGCATCATGGGATGGCCCAGTTGAGCCGATTGACATATGCATTACTTCATATATTTATCATTTTGCAGTGAGAACACTTAAAATCTACTCTCTTAGTTTTCAAGAATACAATACATTGTTATTAACTATAGTCACCATGTTGTACAATAAATCTCAGACTTATTCCTCCTGTCTGACTAAAGTTTTCTATCGTTTGGCCAATGTATTTATCTGTTTATGTTGCTTATAACAGAATAGCTGAAACTGGGTAATTTATAAAGAAATAAAATTTATTTCTTACAGTTTGGAGGCTGGGAAGTCCAAAGTCCAGGGAACACATCTGGTGAGGGCCTTCTCCTGGGTGGGGACTCTCTACAGGGTCCCATGGTGAGGCAGGGTATCACAGGGTGAGAATCACAAGAGCGACAGAGAGCCAACCTTCTCTCTTGCTCTCCTTATAAAGCCATCAGAATCACGCCCATGACAACCCATTAAACCATCAACCCATTACCCCATGAATGGATCAATCCATTCAGGAAGGCACAGTCCTTGTGATCTGACACCTCTTAAATGCCCCACCTTCTGCCACCATATTGGGGGTTAAGTTCCAACATGAGCTGGGGAGACATTCAAACTGCAGCAGTCCTCCCTCTGCATGAGTGGTTGAAGACCTTGTAATGGCTCCTTATCGCCCTTCATAACAAGTGTAACTTGGCTTCACCAGCTTCCTGGCTCTCTATCTACCCCAGCTCCAGGATCCTTCTTCTTCTAACACTGGATCATGCGTTCCTGACAATATCGCCTCCAGTCTGCTTTTTCCAGTTATGAACCTTCTGTTCTTAATTACTGGGAACATTTTACCATTGGAAGATTCCCTCCCTCTCTTCCAGGGCTTCCGTCAGCAATTCCAATCATGCTTAGGCTCTTTCTCTTTTGGCAGGAGGAACCCACTTTCTTGAACCTTTCTTCCCAGGATATTTCCAAACATCATCAGCCTCTCCGCAAGTGCCTCTTAGCCAGAGGAGAGAAGAATGGATTGGGAGAGGCGTGATGAGTAGGGACAGTCTTCCTGAGGGTACACCAAGGGTCATGTTCTCCACGTTGTTTTTAAATAAAAATGAATATTTGAGACAGAGTCCTTGGTGAATCAAGTCCAAAGACAGACAGCGTGGTATGGGCAACCATCCACAGGACACAAAGAACAAAGTTTAAAAGAGTAAAAGGAGACATTAAGCATTTATATTATGCATAGATCAAGGTAAGTGTGTTTGTCACCCTGATGTAATTTGGTTAATCTGTCCCTGGCTGTTCCCTTGGGAAACTCTTCTTCCTCTGTACCCTAATTATTTTCAAAGTCTATTCCTCTTAGAGGACAGAAGTGCAGATCCGCGTGACCTTGTGATTGTAAAATCTTGCTGCTGATTGTGATTTTGGAGACATACTTGAGCTAGCGGTCATAAAGTGATTCAAGAGAACTGGGTGCTATTGATGAACTTTTGGGCAGTTTGTCAGAAACTTAAGATGCCTGTTTTCATTTGTTCAGCTTTGACCCATTTGTGTGATTTTTCATTTTGAGTGCTCTATGGAAATATCCTGTGTATACAGTAGATGTAGTCATTGTAAAGAAAGATGGCACACGAGTTTACTTGGGGGTACATAGCTTTTTGCTTTATCTAGAAACTCTGAGTGCATCACATTTTATGGGTAGAGAAATGGTAAGTTCATTGGTGGCTGGAATCCAGGGAAGTTGAGGCAGCTTTTCTTTTCGCAGAGCCAGGATTCCCTTGTGGCCTCCGGTATCCCATTCCCATGAGAGAAGAGAGTAGAGAGCTGCTGGAGCAGGGGCCTGAGTTCAGTGACCACCTCTGCCTTTGAAAAGCAGAGCTACCTCCCTGTTTGAAGGGCTTCTTAGGTGGGCTGGTGGGTTATGAAACCGCAGTGGGAGAATCATATTCAATCTCCATATCCAGTGCTGCTGGCATTACTCAGGCATCCTAAATCCCTGAAAGAGAGAGGTAATTGCATCTGGACCCCACATTCTCTTGGCTTTCTTTCCTGGAGTTGCTAGTCAGACCTGGTACAGCTCCCCTTCAAACACTGGGCCCATCCAATGCTGGTTGTGATGTTTTCTGCAAATTCAGGAGAGGCCTGTGCCTCAGGCTGTCTGCCTTCCTGTTACTGCACCCTAACCTCATCTCGCACTCAGCTGGGGCATCCCTGTACACCACCCATGTCAGTAACCACTTCAGGGGCCTTTACCAGAGCAAACTCTCGTCCTGTGCAATACTCCATCTGAGTCCTTTGGGTGGGCTGTATCTTCTTCTGGAGTTTTTATCTGAGGCAAGAGCTGAAGGAGACCCCTTTGGGAGGCAGTGAAGACTTCCCACCAGAAAATAAAGGCCAGGAGGGCAGAGGGTTTTGTTTGTCTTGTGCATAGTAGGTGTTTAATAAATATCTGTTGCATAAATGAAAGGAATAATGCATGGATGTGATGGAGAGCAAACGCAGGGAAGGGAGGGAGCAGAGTTGGAAGGACAGAGCCTGCTGCCACTGAGGGCCCCACCTCCTTTCCTGGTGTTTTGTTCTCTGGGAAATTTCTCTGAGTACAGAGTGGCTTGTACACGAGCTGGGGGGAGAGCAGAGCCCATCGAAATCCCAACAAGGAAACCCTGTGCTGCAGCAGCTACTGGCCCTGAAAGAAAATACAGAGTAGCTGCTGGCCTACTGCTGACGCAACTGTCCAACCATGTGCCTCCCGCATGGAGGCTGGGATGGTGCGAGCTCCAGGGTGCATGGAGAGCAGGAGATGGCCAGGAGATGCTCAGGTGGGAAAGAGCGAAGGCGGCATGGAGTCACCACATCCTCCTTGACCAAGAGCTTAGGCTTCCCTGTTCTTGGCCAAAGAGGATGGTTTAATCAGGGTGTTTATTTCAGCCACTGAGATATGTTTCTTTGACTACCCTCTTGAGACTCATGTTCTTTTCTGAAAACTAAAAATAAACCAAAATATCAGATACCCATAAAATGCTTGGACACTTCTAAGTGGTTCCATCAACACTTTCTCATTGAATTTCCTCAGCCCTTTTTTCAAGGAGCCCGTTTTTCTCCTCTTTACAGATGAGCCTAATTTGTCATAAAGACTGAAGACAAGCTAAATGCCCATCACCAATGAAATGAATAAGTTGTGGTATGTTCCTATAATGGAAGACACCTATGGAAATTAACAAACTACCTCTACATAAACTACACGGATGAGTCCCAGAACACGATCCATAAACGTGATCTTTAATGAAAGAAAGTAAACACAAAAAAATACATACATTTTGTATGATTCCATTTGTACAAAATTTATAAATGGGCAAAACTACTAGTCTTTAGGGATGAAAGCTTAGGTGGTAAAACTGTGATGATTTTCATAAGAGAATGATCATGTACTCTTTATTATAAATCGTGCTGCTGCTCTGACATTCTAATGTGTGTTTTTCTGAGGACATGTGTATGCGTTTCTGTAGGGTATGTATCTAGCAGTAAGGTTTCTGAGTCATAGGGTATGCATAGATTCAATTGCAGTAGATACTGCCAAACAGTTTTCCATAGAGATTGAACTACTACCAGCAGCATAGGAGAGTTCCTGTTGCTCTACAGTCCTGGGAAAATTTTGTATTATCAGTCATTTAAATTTTAACAATAGTCATGTACTGCATAATAATTTTTTGATCTTCTACAGACCACATATACAATGGTGGTCCCATAGGATTATAATGGCTATACCATATAGGTTTGGAGTAGGTACACCACCCAGTTTTGTGTAAGTGCACTCTGTAATGTTTGCACAACGATGAAATTGCCTAATGACGCATTCCTTAGAATGTATCCCTGTTGTTGAGCAATGCTTGGCCATACTCTGGTGGGTGTGTCATGGTATCTCATTGTAGTTTTAACTTGCATTTTGTTGAGCAGTGAGATATTTTCGTATATTTAATGACCATTTGGATATTCATTGAATTCTGCAAATTGCCTGTTCAGGCTTCTTGTCCATTTTTCTTTTGGCGTTTCTGCCTTTCTCTAAATTTTCTAAGAAATATATATATTGTTAAAATATATATTCAGTAATATATTTTTTCTTAGAGCATGTCTGTATATACATAGGTGTATATATATGTGTGTGTGTGTGTATATATGTATGCAGGTATGTGTGTGTATTTATATATTCAAGCCCTTTGTCAGAGTATGGATGCCTTTGCTAGGCCATTGGGGAGGGATTAGGGACTCAGATTTCCTCCCCCACAAAGGGGAAAATATGCAGATTCCTCTCTTTCTGGGAATTGTGCTGGAAGAGGCAGAGAATGCATATTGGGAACAAGTAGGTTCTAAAACAGATGAACCCAGGTATGACACAATCTAGACAGAACAACTAGAATGGAGCTTGGCACATTCTTCTAGCTCAGAAGAGTAAGAGGACTCTAAACCCGCATCTGTCTTGGGTGTCGAGGCTGCTGTGGAAGGAGAAGGCCCCCACGAGGTCTCCTGGAGGTCTTCCTAACTGCAGGGCTGAGGCTGAGGCGCTGTGAGGGCCGGTGGCTTTTCCGACACTGTGGAAGGCAAGCTGTCTCCACACCGAGCTGAGGGCTGGGCATGTGTCACTGCTGCCCTTGACGTTTGCTTCTTGCTCACCCTGGTGGCTCAGCAGTTTGCATAATGTGCTTGTGGCCAGGCTTGCTTCACCCTCACAGAGGTCCTGACACTACCGTGGGTGCTGAAGGGTGTGGAGCTGCTGGAGGAACTCCCCCTCAGGAGGCCTGATGTCCCAGCTCTCTGCACTTTCTTTTGTCATATGACATCATTTTCATGGGTGGCAAGGCCAGCATGTCTCTGCCCTGTGTTCTCTCTTAAGAGATGAAGCCAAGTGTTTCTGAGCAGATCAGCCCTGGTTTATTATTCCCTAGGATAAGCAGTGTCAGCACAACCCACCAGCCTCTGAGATGAGACACATGCTCACAGCCCCAGGACCACAGCTCTGTGCACCAGCCCTGGAGAAGCAGGTCTCACTTTCCTTCCACATGGGATCTTCGGGGCCTCCGTCACTCATCATCCTCTCCAAAGCGCAGCTGAGGCATAATCAGCTCTGCTCCTGGGGCTGCGTGAACCCTGATTTACTCAGGGCAGAGGCCATGGGTACTGACTACTTAGCTCCAACAAACGGCTTTGGGCAGTCCTGGCCTGCATGACCTGCTAGGAAGCACTCCCTCAAGGTCATGCCTGGGAAAGGAAACCACATTCACCTGCTTAGTGAGAAACTGGGAGCCTTGGAATGGTGGCTTATAGGGTAACACTTCTAAATGTAACTTAGATTCATTCTGTTTTTATGATTAACTTCCAATACCCACGACATAGACTACCACTAAAGTGTAAAAAAATCTCAGCCATATCCAGTTTCATGGCCACATGGAGGCTGCCGTCCAGGTAAAACTTCTTAACTAGAGGTCTTTAGAAAGGCTTCTTTCTTGGGATTGTTCTAGGATCCCTTGTGGATAGAAAACTTTTGGAGCTTGGAACGTGGAACAAGGGAAGGAAGACAGCAACCTGTGCTGGACTAAATGAGAGAGTTGGACTGTCCCCTTGACAGAGGGAAAACCACAGGCTGAGAGTCCAGGAGGACAGACCCAGACCACCCCGCCTCCCTCTGCGTCCTGCACATCTCAGCAGGAAGCTGCCCTGGAGACGATTGAGCTGCTCAGGCTGCCCCCCAATGCCAGCACCCTCTTTTCTCTGCTCTCCCAGGACCCCACTGTCTCTGACCCTTCACAGCCTCCTTCCTGTCCTTACTCCCTGTGGCTGGGGTCAGACTTCTGGTGGCCAGACTCTGCCCACCTTCCTACAGGACAGTTCCTGCTTCTCTGATCTTTACCCTGATGGCCTCTCTCCTTCCTCTCTTTATCTCTGGTTATAATTGCTGCCCAGTGTCCCCTCCATGGCCTAAGTCAGAATTTTCTTTCTGGGCAATTATAAGGCAGTGGCCAGCCTCCAACAAGGCCTGGGCAATCCTCACCTCCTGGCATCTCTATTCTTTGTGTCCCCCACACCCTCAATGGACTCGACCATATAACCAACAGGAAGTTGCAGGGACAGCAGAGTGTGGCCCGCAGGACTGGTAGAAGCCACTTGGCTGGCACCTGGCTGTCTCCTGGACCGCTGTCTCAGGGGGAGGCCAGCTGCATCTCATGAGGACACTGTCCAGCAGGCAGGTCCCTCGGGCAGGGGCTAAGGCACATGAAGGGGATCTGCAGTCCTGGCCAAACATTCAGATGACCACAGCCCAGGCTGACATCCTCGCTGTAGGCTCGTGAGGCCCCTGTGCCAGAACCGTCTAGCTAAGCTGTTCCCAGATTCCTCCTGGATTCTAGAAACTGTGCGAAATAATAAATGCTTCTTGTTTTAAGCCACACAGTTTTGGGGTCATTTGTTAAATGGCAGTAGTTAACTAATACGATGTACTTTTCAGATTCTCTAGGAGGGAGCCTTCTTTCATTATGTCCTTCTCAGTAATGTCCTTTAATGTTGCCAAGACTATTGATAAAGCAGGGTTCCTTCATCCTACCAACCTACAGAGATGTTTCTCTCCTTTACTGAGTGCTTAGTATATAGTGCCTGCTAAACAGTAGGTCTCAGTATTAAAAACGTATGGAACAAATGCCAGTGGCATGAACCAGGTTCCTTAATGAGATCAATGAGTTTCAGTGTCCATGTCAAGTAAGGGAGAATACACTATGTTGGAGCATGTTGAGAAGTGTGTTTGGCACGAGGGGATGGCCAATTGTAGGTATAAAAGTGTCTTTTAATTAAGTGACAAGTCCCATGTATGACTGGGTGTGAACCTAGACCTTCAGAGTCATCTCTGCTGGCTGGAATACAGTATTGATGAGGTGAATGTGCAGGTGTCCCAGCTACTGACTCTGTCTCTCATCGTGATTAATCTAGTTGTTTTCTGTAGCTGCCATCATACAGGAGAAGCAAGGGTAAGAAAGACAGAATAAAACCAGAGCTTACCCCGCGTCAAATGCTTTACTGACATAATTGCATTTAAACTTTACGGCAACCTTGCGAGATAGGAGCTGTTATTATCCTTGTTTTACAGATGAGAAACCAGGGCTCTGAGATATTCAGCACCTTGCCTGAGTTCGCAAAGCTTGTAAATAATGAAGCCGTAGTTTAATTCTATTCCACTACAGTCTTTCACAGCCTCCAAGATCTGGAGGGCGACTCTGGAATCTAGACTAACTCCACTGCCATGAATGGGAGACGGAGACTCTGAGAGGTTCAATGACTGATCAAAATAACCCAGCTATTAACAGTACGACCCAGATGGACTTGGAACTTCTGGTTTGTTTTCTTCTCCCTTCACCATGTGAGACAGTAAGACTGAATCTGCTCATTCCCTGCAGCTCCGGGAAATGGGGTACAGACAGTGTTCCGACTCCCCTGCTGCACTCCCTCACTGCCCTTTGTGCCAACAAGCGCTTTCAGGCAGGCTGAGGATGGGGCTCGAACCTGGGCCTGCAAAGATGGGGCTGTCGCATCTGCTGACTTCAGCAGCCACAGGAGACCCTGTGGCAAATTGAGACAAATTCCTCTCTGATAATAGCGCTGGTTTAATTACAACCCAGAAGTGTAAATTCCAGTTTGCTTACATCTCTAGTATGTTTCATTTCAAATGTGACTTTGCAGCTCTTCTCTCTTTTTTTCTCTCTTCGTGCCATAAAATATTTGCATATTTGAATGTCAAATTTTCCAAGTGCTGGAAGCAACAGGCTCTGGTATGTTCTTGAGTTATTTTGTATAGCAGCATCTGTCTTGTTTCAGCAGCCACCAGAACTGAGAAGTGACCCAGGCGCAGCCTGGCAGGAAGAAAGAACGTGGGATCCAAGGGGGGTTCCTTATACCACAGAGTCCAACACAGCCTAGGGGGCCCTTTGGTCCCAGGCAGCTTCAGAACAGATGATTTTTCCCAGTTGATTTTTTTTTTTTAAGAAAGGCAAATTACCAAAGGACACAAATACTGAATGATGACTGCAGAATGTATCTTTGGAACTTGCTAGACTAATTACCGAGGCTCCAAAATCACTTTAAAAGCAACACATTTTGTTTTGCAATATACATTCTTCTTGCCAACTTTTTTTTTTTTTATAGTTTCAATCAGAATCCACCTCGAACTGGATAGTTGATTGTGGTAGAAGTGGGGTTTGGAGGGAATACTCTCATTGAGACAGTACATTCACAGAATTTCCTGACGTTTTTCTGTATATAGAATGATGTCAGGAAAATTCTCCTGCAAAATATTCTCAAAGATTCAAGCAACTTTCTTCTGAAATGATACCTTCTGTTTGAACAATTATAATAATACCTACTTACTGTGTGCCAGGTAATATCTAGTTTAATCCTCACAACCCCCTATGTGGTGGTTATTTTTATCTACATATGATATCTACACTTATTTATTATTATTATCATTTATTATTACTTATTATAAATGCATGTATTACATCTACATTTATAGCTGAGTAAACTGAGGCTGAGGGAATACACTTTCCCAAAGACACACGACTAAAAATGGCAGACACTTGATTTGTGTGGAGATTATCTGTATTTACGGTGTGCATTGTGTTATCATTATTTGTAAAGAGACTATGGCAGCAAGATTGACCAATTCAATATCGTGATGTCTGAATGCTCAGGCCCTGACCTATGTAAATATCACATTTTTCGGGGAGCATCCTGACAACTTCCAGAGAATATGGTTTTCCAGTTAATATTTGCTTAATGAAACAGGATTCTAGCTTAAATACAGAAATGTGACCGCTTTGAAACCACACCTGCTGGAAACATCTATTCATTTAATAAAAATGCAGGAGTACCTGCTGTGTATTGGGGACTGTGGTCACCACGGGGATGTCATGGTGAGCAAGTCAGAATGTGATGCTGCACACTCCGTGTGGTCAGGTCTTCTGGGTGGGGCTCCTTTGTAGGTGTCATCAAAGACCTTCTTGTGCCCTGATCGGTGGCGCTCTTGGAATCCGAACAGGTGGCCTGGTTAATGCAGGCATACTGCTTATTGCTCATTTTGTCACCCATTCATCTAATTAACATGCACTTGGGATGGTAATAAATCAGGTATAGTTCCTGCCCTCACTGGGTCTAGAGGGGATGGCAGATATCGACAAATAAATGCATACAAATGTATAATCATGATGGCAGTGAGTGCTAGGCAGGAATGGGGAGGAGTTTAGCAGAGGCAGGTCGGGGAGCCTCTCAGGATATGCGAGCTGGGGCCCTGTGGGTACTGTCGTGAGACTGTCCTGCACAGCGCCTGACAAGGGTGCACGGTCCTGGAGCCTGGCTGCCCCAGTTGTCCAGGCTGGTGCCCGTGCAGTGGCACCACCCCAAGTGGACAACTTGTCCTAATCTGTGTGGTCACCCTGTGGGCTGGAGACCTGCAGGGAGGAGGGAACACGTGTGAAAGCACTGCAAAAGGAGAGATCCAGAACACTCTTCAGGGAAGGGCAGGGAAGGCAGGTGTACAGCATGTGGAGCAGGGCCTGGTGGCCTCAGTGCGAGGTGGTGAGGGCTTTGGCTTTCAGTCTTCATCTTTGCCCCTCTGGCAGCACCCCAACCTCATCCCCAAGCTCCCCAACACCTCTCTAAGCCTATTTCCTCATCTGTCAAACAGGGAGTAATGCCATCTGTCTCAAGGTTTTAAAACATTTTTTAAAGACTAGATCACACCTGTAAAGTCCTGTGAGAACCACGCTCCCTCTCCTGCACGTAGTCATACGGATAGCCAGGATGTGTGGGGCGCTGTTTGAGAGCCTGCGGTCTGTGAAGAGGTTGATCTGTTTCCCTCTAATCCTTGCAACAATTCTGCTACCACACATGGGCGTCATTAGGACTCCTGTTTCACAGATGCTGGAAGTTGAGGCACACAGCTGAGCGCCCAAGGCCACCCAGCTAGGAGAGGAAGGACAGCAGCATCAGCACGTGTGGACTCAGTCCCATGGACACACTCTCCGGGCTGCCAGCACGGGGTGCATTTTGATCAGAGGAGGTCACGGGTATTTAGTGGAGAGTCCTGGTGCCTGGCGCTCGCCCCTCTGGTGTGCAGGTCTCCTGTTAGTGGCTGGCCTTGGAGGAAGGATGGTACTTCCATCAACGTGCAGGTGTATGTACAGTCTTCCCACCCCTCTCATTTGACAGGAAATTACTCAGAAGATCTGTTGTTGCTGATAGCCTCTTTAGCTTGGAAAAACTATAGAAAATGCAGCTTTAAAAGAGCTGACACCTCTGTGATATTTTGGTATCTGTCGGAACAAGGGCCGGTATTTAGAGACCTGCTGAGCTCTTGCTGACAGCTCTGCAGGTACCGTCTGTCCTGAAAGGAATTTCCTCTGGATTCAGGCTGGGCTTAGACATCTAAAGTGGGGACCTTGGGGGTGGGGACATCTGGGCCCCGTCCTGGGTTGTTGGCTCCTGCAGCTTGGTGCTTATCGGAACTGGTGTGACACTTTCCCCATCGGCCTGGACCCCCAGCGCCTGGCAGGCCTTGCTTGATGATGCTGCGCACGAATGAAGCACAATTAGGCCAGAGAGAAGAGCAAACAGTGTCTGGGCCTCAGCACAGCTCCACAGTGTGACCTCGAGCGAATTACTCAGGCTTCCGGGAGCTCACAGCGTTGGCAGGAGGGTCAGGAGGGAAGACGGATGGATGGTAGCACTTAGGGAGGCTTGAGATGCTCTAAAAGTAGGAAATGTCATGATTCCTCAGACACCAAGTTCTGACCCGAACAGCTGCAACCTGAACCTGGCCCTAAACTCCCTTGGGAGGGGGCAGGGGAGACCCCCACTGGGGTGTGATCTGCCCCCTGAGGAACAAGGGACAGTAGGCCCTGGGAGGAAGGGATGTCCGAATTGGAAGTGTTCCTGTCAGAGCTGTCAGCAGGATGTTGTCACTGCCTTCAAAGAGAGTGGGGAGGACAGGGACACACGGAGCCGAGGGGCTGGGTCCAGCTTTGTCAAAAACGGGGGTGGTACTTTATGAATAAAATGGCCAGGGGGCTTCTTCTGGTTTCTCACCCACCTCTGAATTCTGCCTTCATCCCTCAGCCCAGCTCAGCTTCTAGAAATACTAGTCCTGCCCTGAGAATGCCTTTCTGTGTGCCCATGATGTGAGTGGATGTGGGTGCATGTGGGCAGGCGCGGGCGGGCGCCAGCGGGCACAGCCCTTCCCACCTCTCCCTTCCTGGGCTGTGGAGGTGCTGTTGATGGAGAGATGGGGGCTGGGGGGTCGTGGAGAGTGGAGGGATTTGAGAGGGAAGCCTGGTTTAGAATGAAAAGGTCTTCCATCCTATCGCAAGGATACGGAGACTGCCTCATCCTGGAGTGTCCTGGTTTTAGCCCTGGAAGTCCTGCATCTGGGCAAACCCCTCAGTGCCTGGAAAGCAAGATGGTTGGTCACCTTAGTAGAGATCTGGTGATGCCTGCGCAAGTCTGTGGCCAGCGGGTGGGCTCTGATGCAGAGCCTTAATAGAAGTATTTTGTTCTTTTTTTATGGCAGAGTAGCATTCCATAGTGTATATGTACCACAGTTTCCTTATCTGGTCATCCATTGATGGACATTTAGGTTGGTTCCATGTCTTGGCTATTGTAAACAGAGCTGAGATGAACATGGGCGTGCAGGTTTCCCTTTTTTTTTTTTTTTGTCTTTTTTTTTTCGTGACAGGTAATGGGATCGCAACCCTCAGTGTCGCACCCGCACCGTGCTCAACCAGTGAGCGGACAGGTCTCTATATGGGATCCGAACCCTCCGCACTCTACCGAGTGCGCCACCGGGCCGGCCCCCTCCATGGTTTCCCAGGCTCAGAGCAGGAGGAGAAACACCAGCAACGGCGGGTGTGGCGGGACCCCGTCAGCGTTCCCAGGCACCCTTGCCCCTTCTGCAACCCACCCTCCGCACAGCTTCTCACCAGGCAGATCTGAAAAACAATCCAGAGAACCTCTGCCCTCGAAGACCCCTGCCAGGGACCCACTGGCTTCAGAGGGGGTGGTCTGGGGCATGGATGCCAGCTGCTGGCTCTGGATTTGGGCGAGTGGCTCAGGGAGGGGCAGCACCGAGCCCTCCTCCTCGTCCTGCCTGGCTGCTGCCCCGAGGCACTTGCCAGCTCCCTGCCCTGCTCCCTGGACTCCTCCTCTGCTGCCTGTGAGGCCTCTCACTTGCACCAGGTCACGTGTCAGTGGGGAAAATCACAGCCAGAGATGCAGGGACAGAGCTGGCAGATGGACATTCATCACCGTCCTGGCTAAAGAGGCTGGACTGTTCCTCATCACGCCACTGAAGGCACGGCTGGGTGAGGCAGGGTGAGCGAGGGTCAGTGGAGGTCATCACCACTGGGGCCGGAGGTGGGGACGTTGAGGATGGGCCAGGCCTGTGCGCAGCCGTGCGCAGCATCTCCCGTCATCCCTGCATGTCTCTGAGATGAAAATGAGCCTCCAGGAGGTAAAGTGGGTTGCTCAAGGTGCACAGAGAGTTAGAGGCAGAGCTGAAACCAGAAGCAGGTTTTGAATCCCCCACGCAGGGTTCCCCAACTTTACCTTGGGCCTCTGGGACGTCCCTTTACCTGAAGACTGTGGCCCCCTTTTGTGCCTTAGCGACAGCTCTGCTGATCAGTCAGCTGGTCTTTCGTCTGGAGAGCCAGAGGGCTTGCCTGGACCCGCCACCCCTGTCCCCAGGTCCATGCCTGCGCTTTTTCTGCTGTGGGCTCTGTGGGGTGGCTGTCGTGCTGGAGGCCTGTGTCCCCACTGTCACCATGTCCCCTGGCCTGCTGCTGCCGCCTCTGCCCTCTCCAGGGGCCAGCACTGCAGTGGATCCTCTGCATTGGAAGAGTCTCCCCTGCACTGCCAGTGGCGAACAGTCTGGAAAATCTGTAATCACCTCCTCAGAGCTCCCAGGGCAGCCTTGCCTCTTTCACTGCTAAAGGCTCCCTGTGACAAGACTCGTGTCAGCGTCCTTGGAGGCAGGTCACAGGAGGGTGTGGAGGGAGGTGACCCGATGGCACATCAGAGGCCAGCCCTGTTACTCCACGCTGTGGCCCCAGCATGGAAAATAGAGCTTTCGGCTACATCTCAGCATGGACACCCTGACTCCCAGAGGTCACCCCCTGCCACCTACCCCACCCCAACTCATGGAGGTTGGCAGTTTTCATTATTCATTCTTCAAAACATAGGTAAGCTCCAACCGTGTCAAAATATTTGGAAATATTGCTCATGAGGCCTCATCTTTTTTTTTTTAAATTGTTTTCCTGGGCGGAGCCCGTGGCGCACTCGGGAGAGTGCAGTGCTGGGAGCGCAGCAGCGCTCCCGTCACGGGTTCGGATCCTATATAGGGATGGCCGGGGTGCTCACTGGCTGAGCGCTGTGTGGCCGGTCTCAAAAAGGCCCCCCCCAAAATAATAATAAATAAATAAAATTGTTTTCCTGGGTCCTGTCCTGATATTCCCAACATTCCAGCATTCCACACCTGAGGGTGCAGACAGAGCTCCCACGAACCCTCTCCTTGTGCTGCTCCCACAGCCTCTGCCCCTGTGGCTTGTAAGGAGCATGTGTGAACAGGGCTGTGGGGCGCAGGGCCAGTCACTTCCCTAGAGAGCCTGCAAGGAAGCCAGGAGGGGGGTGGCACCGGGCATCAGTCTCCACACGAATGGGGCGAGGCTCCCTCTGTCTCAGGGACCTCTGACAACCGGAGGCTGGGAGGGGTGGAGTCCTCCCTGCTTCCGTCCCTGGAGACAAACCTTCTCCTGACATTTTGCATCCGCTCTGCCCAGGAGGGCTCTGCAGAGTGTAGCAGACCCAAGCTCTGCAAAGAGGCACTCGAGCAACGCTGGCAGGTCACAGCTGCAGCGTGCAGCGGGGAGCAAGGGCGAGGGACGGTGCGCTGGAGCCCCCTCTCACTCCCCCTCTCCTCACACACTCGGCCCTTCCTTCCTCCCTTCCTTCAGCAGCAGTTCTCTGTGTCCCTGATATGTGCAGGTACTGCTGCAGCCATTGCAGACAGTGGAAGAGAAGACAGCTCCTCCCCTGGTGGAGCTTATTTGCTAGTGGGGGAGGCAGATGATAAAGAGATAAATAAACTGCAGGGTTTGTGAAGGGAGGTGTGTGTGTGTGTGTGTGTGTGTGTGTGTGTGTGTGTGTGTGTGCGAGAGAGAGAGAGAGAGAGAGAGAGAGAGAGAGAGAGATTACATTTAGGATGACTAGGAAAGACTTCCTTGAGGAAGTCTATTTTTTATATTTTAGCAGAGATACAAATAAAATGAGAGAACAAGCCATAGAGAACCTGGGGAAAGAGAGTTCAAGTGACGTCAACAGCCAGCACAGAGGGCCTGAGAGGGGCTGCTCTCGGCGTGTTCCAGGCTGGCCTAGCTTGGAGGTCTGTGGAAAGGGGGGATGTGGAAGTTAGGTTTGAGAGATGTCCCTGCCAGGACCAGATCATGGTGGGCCCATGGGGTGAGGTAAGGACTCTTCATTGTGTTTGGTGGCAATGGCATGTCACTGCAGGGACAGATGTGGCATCACCTGATGTACAGTACATCTTTAAAGATTGCTCCAGCCACTATGTGCCTGCTCCTACCAGGGACAATCACTGCAGAGAGAGCACTGTTAGGAGATAACGCTTATGAATATGCTTCTTAGACTCTGGGTTGCTTGGCAGGGCCAGTTACTATGTCCCCCTTTCTGGAGGTAATCATCATGGCATCATGGAAAGATCGTGGTGTGAAGACAGGAAGACAGCTCTGTGGCTCTGGGCAAGTTGCTGAACATTTCTGGACCCCCGTTTCCCAGTGTGTAGAATAGGGATCATAATGTACCCCATGATGAGGCTGTTGTGGGGTCACGCGTGATGATGGGGTGAGATTGCTGTGATGATGTAAGGCGCCCCATCCACGTCAGGCTGTGGCCTGTGGTACATCCACCCCACTTCCACCTCTGTGACTAACCCCTTCTGACAATCTTTTTATCTGCACAGGTGGAGGTGAACTTACTTTTTCTGCCAGAATCGGGACTGACAAAGACTAAGGAATACTAGAATTCCCTGGTTTGGGCATTTGCTAAAGATTCCCAAGTCTAACCCCCAGCCATTTTCTTTTCTTAAAGATCCAGACCACTGTTGGGGGTCAGTTCCCCATGGGTCTCACGTTTCTGCACATCTGGTGAGCAGAGGCATGGACCCCCCTTCTGCAGCCTGTCTTCTCGGGGATGGTTGGCAGGTCTCCCTCCAGAGTAGAGGGCAGGTCTGTGGCTGTCCAGTACAACAGTGATAATGTCGCCCTGGGGCAGAGGTAAGCTTACAGCCCTTCACAGAGGATGTGAGTTTCCTACACTCCTGGTTCCTCTCCTGGAACACAGCCTCCCTGATTGTGCAGGCATCGGCTGGCCCTTTTCACCTCGTCCTGAGGAATCTGGGGCTTGGGATGAAGCTGAGGCTCTGGCTACTGTGATTGCTGTGAGCAGTGAAGTCCTCAGTCCCTGATCCAGGAGCCTCGTGGGTCTGCCAGCACCCATGAAGCAGCGGCAGGCTGCCTTGCTAGCTTATAATTGGGTAAAAATCTCAGACCCTTCATAGTTCCTAACAACAGGAGCCTCCCCTGCTTATGGCATGCTCTTTTAAATGCTCTGCTGCCACCTTAAAGTCAACATCGTCTTCATTCCTGCTGCTCCCCACCACCAGCACAACATCCCTGCCTGCCAAGGGCGCTTGGTCGCATGTAAGGAAGGTGTCCCTTCTCTGTCTCACACTTTAACATGTCCAGTTCCTCATTGAGTTCAAGGGTGACTTCTCCTTTAAAATGTCCCTCACATCTCCCGCTTCCCCATCCCATGGCCACAGCTCACCTAGGGCTCTGTCGCCTGCACCGTCACTGTGCTGTCCTGTCCACCTGAGTGCTGGACTCTGCTAAACCTCTCCACTGAGTTCTGTCTATTGCCCTGGACCACACGCACTGCTCTTTCACTTTCATTTTTAATGTTTTAAATAAAAATTTTATAGATTTATTGTGTACAACATGATGTTTTGAAATATGTATACATTGTGGAATGGTTAAACCAATTTAACATACGCATTACCTCACATTCTTATCATTTTGTGGGGTGAGAACACAAAATCTACTCTCTTAATGGTTTTCAAGAATAAGTTGTCATTAACCCTAGTCACCACATTGTACAATAGAGCTCTTGAACTTATTTCTCCTCAAACTGAAATTTTATATCTTTTCTTTTTTGTGACCGGTAAGGGGATCGCAACCCTTGGCTTGCTGTCGCCTGCACCACGCTCAGCCAGTGAGCGCACCGGCCATCCCTATATAGGATCTGAACCCGCGGCGGGAGTGCCACTGCACTCTCCCGAGTGCGCCACGGGGCCGGCCCTGAGATTTTATATCTTTTGACCAACCCTACAGCCCCTGGAACCACCATCCTATTCTCTGCTTCTATGAATTTGAGTTTTTCTAGATTCCATATATAAGTGAGATCAGTATGATATTTGACTTTCTATGTCTGGTATATTTTCCTTAGCATAATGCCCTCCAGGTTTATCCACGTTGTTGCAAATGACATGATTTTCTCCTTTTTAAAGGCTGTATAGTGTTTCACTGTGTATATATATCACATTTTCTTTATCCAGTCATCCATTAGATAATGCACAGTGAACACGGGGGTGCAGACATCTCTTCCAGATACTGATTTTATTTCCTTTGGGTATATACCCAGAAGTGGGATTGCTGGATCATACGATAGTTCTATTTTTAATTTTTTGAGGAAACTACATACTATTTTCCATAATGGCTGTACTAATTTACATTCCCACCAATAGCATATAAGCGTTTCCTTTTCTCCACATCCTTGCCAACACTTATCTTTTGTCTTTTTGATAATAGCCATCGTAACAGCCTTTCCCTGATGATTAGTGATGTTGAGCATTTTTCACATACCTATTGGTCTTTGCATTCTTATAGCACTTGACAGTTTCAAAACACATTTATACACATTCTCTCAAATATGTGAATGAATGTGACTCTTACTACAGGGTGATATGATGGTTCATTTTATGTGTCGACTTGGTTTGGCCACAGGGTGCCCAGATATTTGGTCAAACATTATTATGGATGTTTGTGTGAGGGTGTTATTTGGGTGTGATCAACATTTAAATTGGTCAACTTTAAATAAAGCAGATTGTCCTCCATAATGTAGGAAGGCTTCTTCCAATCACTAGAAGGCCTGAATAGAGCAAAAGTTTGACCTCCTCTGAGCAAGAAAGAATTCTGCCAGCAGACGGCCTTTGGACTTGAACCAAAACATTGGCTCTTGCCTGAGTCTCCAGCCTGCTGGCCCACCCTACAGATATTGGACTTGTCAGCCTTCATTATTGTGTGAGCCAATCCCTGAAATCTCAGTCTCTCTCTCTCTCTCTCCCCCCTCTCCCCCCATACCGGTGCTGTTTCTCTGAGGAGCCCCAACTAAGGTAGGTATTATCCCCATTTTACAGACAAAGAAACTGAGACCCAGAAAGGTTAAGACACTTATCCACTATCTCATTAAGAGAATCCAATCCACGTCTCCCAAACTTTCAATCTCCCAGGCTTTCTTTAAATGTCTGCTACCTTTGTCACTTATTAGCCCTGTTGTTTTCAATGATTTTTCACTTCTTAAGGCAGCCCATCTAAATGCCCTTTCTCTGATATTCAGCTTCCCCATAATACAACTTGATTTTCTCCTCTCTGGTCAGGAGTAGAGAGGGACTCCTGGGGAGTGGCAGAGTCCGTAACCCAGACTGGAGAGAAATAGATCATTTAGTAGGTTAAAGGTATAATTAAAGGTTAAGTATATAAATCTGCTTTGCAAATATGATGAAAATAAGGCATCTCTTAGGCTAAACAGGTATTTAAATGTAAGATTCAATGTGGATGTTCTTGCAACCTAGAGAGAATGATGGGCAGCCAGATGCCACGCAGTGCCAGCTGGAGCCACGCCATCCGATGTGGTGTCTACTAGCCACATCTGGTTCTTTAAACTTAAATTAACGACAGTTAAATAGAATTGAACACTCATTTCCTCAGGTGCATTAGCCACACTTTAAATGCTCCAAATCCACCTGTGGCCGGCTAGTGGCTACCATACTGAACACCTCCATCACTGCAGGAAGTTCTACAGGAAAGCACTGCAGCAGAGAGGATAGTCCCAAATGTAAATGTCATCGAGCCCTGAGCAGCCGTTGATTAGTGATGAAGAAAGGAGTGTGACAGAGAGAAGGCTGAGATGAAGGAGGCTGAGAGCACAGACCCTTCCGAAAAGGCAAGGACAGGCCCTCATGGTTAATGTCGGCTGTCTTCAATGCCTGGGGCCAGGGGAGCCATGCCTCCTTCAGTGGCAGCTGCAGACCAGGGACACAGGCACAAGTGCAGCCTGGCCTTCACGCCCAGAGAAGCCCGCCCAGGGACAACAGGAATCTGCCACTCATTCAAAGTCTGGCTGAGGCCGCTGCTCCCAGCTCCCAGGTGGAGCAAATATATTAAGTATGCTTGATAAAAATGTGTAGATCAATTGAAGACACATGATAATGGAAAGCTTGACTATAATCCATATTGCAATTTATATTATTTGAGTATACTGCTTTTGTGCAAGTAAGTTATATTGTAACATAATAAAACTTAATTTGAAGAAAAATAGGACATTTATAGATCTGATTTTTATTGAGCAGAAATCTCAAATCCTGAAGACACTTGGAAATTCTACCACTAAGCAGGGTCATTCCCACCTGTAAAAAGAGATGGTCTGTGTTAGGACAAGAGGGTTGTCTGCATTTTCTGATTTCTCATTTTGCTTTTCTCCTCTTACATTCCAAGAATTCCCTTTGAAGAGTTTCAACCCTGTATCAACTCATCTAAGACAAAAAGGTAATTGTTCACACTTTGCAGAGAGAGTTTAGTGATCAGATCATGGAGGACCTGCGGTTCCTGCCCTCAGGGGGAGCCTGGGGGAAGCTGAGGCAGCCTGTGAAACCAGAGGGGATGGTGTTCGGTGATCCCTTCCTGCCTGGGGTGTGCCTTGCAGAGAGAATGTCACCAAGGTGTGACCCGAGGCGAAATTCTGAAACAGGAGTCTCTGTGTCATACGCCCCCCTCCTCCTTCCTGCACCCTGTTCTGGTTCCATCTGCCTGGGTGTTTGATCTACTAGTGTGATGAAATGAGGGTGCAGTAATACTGGTGTTTCACTCTCCCCAAGTAGCACACAAGTAATAACATTTACATTTTAAACAAAAAGCTTCTGGAAACAGTGCCAGAGTTAAAGGCAGGGAGCAGGTACTCAAGTCACAGCCAGTGGGTGTTACCTGTGGGCTCGTTGGGCCAGCTCACTGGCATTTCTGATTGTATTTTCTTCTCACAACGTTGGCTGTCTTGTTTAATCCCTCATTCTCTGCAGACATCCCTAGAAATTGGTTTCCAGATGTGCCATCAAATAAAAGATTTGCCAATGAGCTCCAGGGATGTGGCTGACCTGACGTCCCATGGAGACAGTGAGGAGATATTTGGGACCATGTTGAAGGTCAGTGAGTTTTCAGCATACTATCCAGATCCTAGGGCAAGGTGGGTCTGTCTGTCTGAACTTCAGTGGGTCTGTGCACAGGCAGGCTGTGATTTTGGAAACCTAAGCTGGACAAGGTCTCAAGAAGGCAGGAGCTGTGGGGATGTGCCATGTCCATGCTGCCTCCTGGACTGACAGCCGCGCTGGGTGGAGTTTTGAAGGCAGGCAGTCTCCAGCCCTGCTGGGGTCACTGGCACACTATCAGTTGGACTTCTAGAGATAAGCTGGTCCAGAGGGGGACAGGCCCAGCCCCAGGGAAGAGCTGGTGAGAGCATGAGGAGGTGGATGGGTGTCTCCGGTTAGACAGGCTGGAGGTGAGAGAGGGCAACAGCTCGCTCATGGACTGAGACAGAGACTGGGTCACAGGGACCACACGTTGGGGATTGGGTAGGTGCCCTGTGCTCTCATCCAGGAGTGTCGGCTGCCAAGCAAATCCCAGAGCCTGCCCCTCCTCTGCAGTGGGAAAGAGCTGTTCCTACCGTGCGTCTTCCAGCATCCAGCAGTGTCTGGCACATTGCAGGCTCTCGGCCTAGGTTTACTAAATGTTGACTGAGCTCCTACTGTGCCCTGGGACAAAGGAGCAAATGATACAAAGTCCCTGTCCTCATGGGGCTCACATTCTAGTGGGAGCAAATAGATGCGTCGTTTCATAGGGAACTGTGTGCCCTGTGGGGGGGATGACAGACGGACTGAAGAATGTCTCAGCTGGGGGACTGCTTTGGGTCAGGTGGTCAGGAAAGGCCTCTGACAGGTGGTGCTATTTGAGCCAAGACATGATGGACAAGAAGGAGCCAGCCAAGGAACCACTGGCGTGGTGTGGGAGGGGGGGAAGGTTGCTCCAAGCATGGTAGACAGTGAGTGCAGAAGTCCCAGGCAGCCTCTAGATTTGTGTGCTGGGGAAACAAGACAGGGGCCAGCGTTGCTTGTGTGGTTCTGGGGGTGATCCATGGCAAGAGTGGAACTGGGAAAGGGCAGCAGAGTCCCCACCTGCTGTCTTCAAGGAGCACCATTGGCATTTGGAGTGAGACCAGCATGAATATTAGGTGACATTTAGCATCTCCAGCCCTCGCCCACTAAATGTTAGTAGCACCTCTTCTCCCAAGTCATTCTGACACCAAAAAGTTCCCCAACACGTTTCCATTCGCACACACACTGCCTAATGAGGATGACGGGAAGATGGCCCTGGTCAGGCTCTCCAGAGAGTCGGGACCAACAGGGTGTGCACGTGTGCATGGACACGTGCGTGCCTACATATGGATGAAGAGATTTATTACACGAATGGGTTACAGGAATGCAATTCCAGGGGCTGGCAAGTCCCCAGACCTGTGGTCAGCAAGCTGGAGAACCAGGACAGCTGACAGTGTAGCCTTCTCCGAAGGCTGACAGGCTGGACACCCAGACAGAGCTGATGTTTTGGTCTGAGTCCAAAGGCAGGAAAAAGCTGATGTCCTGGTCTGGAGACGATCCGGCAGAAGGAGTTCTCCCTTGCTCGGGGGAGGGCAGCCTTTTTGTTCTATCCGCGCCTTCAACTGATGGGATGAGGCCCACCCACGTGGGGGAGGCCAGTCTGCTTTGCTCAGCCTACAGAGTCAAATGTCATTCTCATCCCAAAACACCCTCACAGACTCACCCAGAATAATGCTTGACTACAAGTCTGGGCACCCCATGGCCCAGTCAAGTTGAAACCTAAAATTCAACATCATACTCATGTGGGGCCTTACTATGTGTGCTGTGGGGCTGGGCTTGCTGGGATAAGCCATGATTCCACCAGAATTTGACTGGGGAAAGTAAGAGGCGACGGTCTCTAGGCATCAAAACTTCCCCCAGCCCAGCCTTGTGATGATCAGGTTTGGGGTGGGTCATAATACAGGAGTGATAACAATAATAACTGTGCCTTAGAGCCTTCCACACATGGGAAGTGAGCCGAGTGTGTGTTGTTACTGCTATTCTATGGAGGAAAGAGCAGGCTTAGAAGGGGTGAGAGGTTTGCAGGGGTTGCACATGTAGTTGCAGTATGGTTAGGGCCAGTGGCCGCTCAGGTTCAGGTTTCCCTAGATGCTGGGGAGCCGGGGGTGGAAAGAGCAGGATGGCTGCAGAGCATACACAGAGCTGCAGTGCGTGAGGGACATCCCCGGGTGCGCTGCAGCAGGAGAAAGTCAAGGACACAGCGTGCTGCCTGCTACAGTGATGTTGCAGAGCTGTCACTTAGGTGAGGAGACGGCTGCAGCCGACAGAGCCTGCTGGGAGTGGCAGCTGGGGTCAGAAACTTAGGGCTGGCAGGAGGCAGCCAGATGGTGGGCTGAGGAACAGACATACCTGTCACCACATCAAGGGCAGGCCCCCGCAGGGGTGGTGGCCTCCGCAGCCCTCTCCTGGAGGTGTGCCGTGCAGCTGCTGCCCTAGCTTGCCTGCCTGCTTGGTCACTTGCGCTAAGCTCAGGTGTGGAGGATGCTGCTCCTGGCCCTTGCATTACTGATGGAAAAGGGACAGAAGGTCTCTGCGCATCCTTTGCCCAAGCCAGCAGTCAACCAAGGGGGCTGTGTCATTTGTGCTGGGATCTCTGTGCTTACTGCTGTGCCTGGCACACGGTGAGGGGCAGGGAGATCCCTGTGCACATTTGCTGAATAGGCAGGTGTGTGCAAAGCATGGCCTGGGCCCAGCAGGCAGGACAGTCGAGGGAACAACGGTCTCTGTCCCGGGTGCTCATAGTGTAGCACTATGAGACACTATGGGTGGGGGTGCACCCACTGACACCACTGAGCCACCTCAGGGACAGACAAGCAAGGGCCAGCTCTGGGCCCGCTTAGGATTCCCAGAAGTGGGGAGAGCAGAGCTGGCCTAGGGCTGACTCAGAAACAGAGAATTGGGCAAGAGGCAGAGTCTGGGATGCACGAGTTCACTCTGCAGAGTGCTGGGCAGCCGCATCCAGCTTCGGCCCGGGCAGGGCAGTGAGACAGAGGGCGACAGAGCTGGGCACAGGGCAGCGGGCTGTGGGAGCGTTGGCAGTCTGGTGTACCTCCCCATGAAACACGCTCACATGGAGAGTAAAAAGAAGAAAGCTTGGGAATTTGGAGAACGATGGAAATAAAGGCCCTCTGTGTCCCTGTAGACTCCTCCGAGGTGACCTGATGTGGTGGGGGCACGAGCTTTGGCGTCCAACCTGGAGCAGGGATGGGGTCCCACTCAGACCTGGGTCCCACCGTACTGAGCCCATGGGTGCCCGGTGGCCACGTACTGGCAGTGGCTCCTCCCTCTGCCTCCCAGGTGCCCAGCCTGGGGAGCTCCCTTGCTGTGTCGCCTGGCCCTCTGCTCATATGGGGCCACTTTATCTCCGTGCCATGTGCTGACACCAGCTGCTTGGGCACCTCCCTGGAGTGCCACTCTGCCACTCTGGCCAAGCTGAGGCCTTTGGCAGACAAGCTGGCCTGGCTTTCCTTTTACATGGTGCAATATGCTCAGAATTGGGTTACAACTGACCACGGCCCCTCAGGGAGGTTTTTCTTCACTGTGGGAGAAATGCTTTACTTTTAAATACTTAGAAGGACACACTTGCAGGAAATCTCAAGATTATATAATATCTGAGTTTTGATGACATTTCATTTTGTGGAAGCTCATGCTTAGAAATTGAATGCTTACCAAGCCTTTGAAGGAAACATGCAACAGAAAGGAAAAAATAAAATATATATATATATATATACACATATATATTTCCTTTATACACATATGTGTGCATGTGTGCACATGTGTATTTATATATTTATGTACACACATGTATATGCTAGGGTTCTAGATGGACTTCAACATCAAATTTCAAGTAACTTTCAGCTATGAACCAAGTCTTTCCCTTGAAGTAGCAAGTTAAGAGTCAGAAGAGAACAGATAAGATACACGGATTTTTTTCCTGAGTGAAACGTTCTTTTTACTCACCAGCTTTATTAAAGTATAACTGGCAAATGAAATTGTACACACTGAAGTTGTGTAATGTGATGCATTGATATATGGGTACATTGTGAAGCAGTCGCCACATCAAACTAATGTATCCATCACCTCATATTCTTTGGGGAGTTTTATGCACAGACCAAAAAACTGTGCATAAAGGTGTCCAGATGACTTGTCTCAGTGGACCCCAGTCACTACTCACTCTTCCTCTTATAGACAGGGAAACTGAGGCTCAGACAAAGAGAAGGCCTGCTGGGTCAGTTCAATGGAGAACTTGTCCCCAGCTCATTCTTGGGTTTTTGATTATCAGTGGTCTGTTGAGTGTATTAGTCAGAGTTCTCCAGAGAAATAGAACCAAGAGGCCATATATATCTAAAATATGTGTATGTAATGTATATACGTAAAAGATATATTGTGAGGATTTGGCTCATGTGATTGTGGAGGCTGAGAAGTCCCACAATCTGCCATCTGAAAGTTGAAAGCCCAGGAAAGTTGGTGGTACAGTCCCAGTCTGAGTCCGAAGGCCTGAGAACCAGAGGAGCTAATGGTGTGAATCCCGGTCCAAGGGCAGGAGAAGATGAGATGGGAGGTCCCGGCTCAAGCAGGCAGGAAGGAAAGGAACCAATCCTCCCTTCCTGTGTGTTCTGTTCTGTTCATATCCTCTGTGGATGGGGTGGTGCCCACCCGCACTGGGGAGGGCCACTTACTTTACGGACCCCACTGATTCAAATGCTAATCTCACCCAGAAATACCCTCACAGACACACCCAGAAATAATCTTGAATGTGGGCACCACCTGCCCCTCACAGTACCTGGGTGTGAGGTTTCAGCCCCTGCCTTGCTTCCCTGAGAGAAACCTCCGACCTTGAGTGGACTCACTGGCAGGTGACATCAGGAGGGCCATGCGCCAGGCTGGGCAGAGCAGCGAGGTAGGTAGAGGGCTGTGGTGGGGGTGCAGGAGGAGGGGTGGGGCTCAGGCATGGCTCCACACTCTGTTCCTCACCAGGGTCCCCAGGCTCACTTGCTGAGCCTTACATGCGAGGGGAGGTGCCTGTGGCTGGTGATGGCGGCTGTTCTGCAAAGCAGTGGATTAATGCAATGCAGATGCAGCACTAGCAGGGGGTGTTTACGGTCACTTCCCCTGATTCTAATGTTCAGCTTTTATTTTCTAAATAGACATGTATTTTTCCTCCCTTTCCATCATTTCTATGATAAAATTGAGACTGTTGACTTAGAGCACGTGTGAGCTCTGACATCCTCATAGATAACAGAGACATTCACTAAGAAGGGGCTTCCGAGACCTCCCCTCTGTGCTGTTGCATATCTGGCCCCATTTTAACAAATCTCAAAGTCAAGAAGGTGTGATTGTATTTTGTCCTCTATCGTAACATCAATATCATATTAGACATTTTTCAAAGGATCTAAGGCACCTTTTACTTTTTATTCTGCTTCCTTTAAAGGCAGTGTTTCTTTGTCTCTGCAGGGTAGGAAAATTAAACCAGTAGGCTGGCGTTTCCCCAACTTCTGAGCTGCGTTCAGTGCTTCAGGTTGACATAGACCTTGCGAAGTGCCCTCCTAGGATCGGAGGAGAGCTGGTTCCCAGCTCCACAAAGACACACCAGGAAGCTGCAGACCTCCCCGCGGTGACTCCATTCCCCAGCCGTTCTGTTCCTGTCACCAGCACTAACGTTTACTCACTGCTGAGTGGGAGGCATTGGCTAGGTGTGCAGCCTCCTTCCACCTTTGGGGTTGGCAAACACCCCCCTTCTATCTAGCTCCCTGCCTCCCCAGTTTCAGAAGTCCGCAAGCACAGAAAAGACAAACCTCGCCCTAGCCCTCTTTTCAGCAGCTCCACTCGTGATGCTGTGGAAAGAATCTCGGCAGCACAACCGAGCTTCAGAGAGAGCTGCCCTTGGCCTGGTCTCCTCACTGGCTTGCTCTCCTCTGCGTATTAACAGCCAGACAGAGAGGAAAGAAACTGGAGACAACCCAAAGTGCCCATTAGATGATTGTTATTATGTTGGTGCCTGTTGCAACCATGTAAGTCTGAGGTCTTCATAGAATCCAACATTTTCCAATTAGCTGTTGCTTAATTAGCGTCATGAATATTCAGAGTCCTCACACCCTTTTGCATCCCCTCTCTGCAGCCCCCACGAGGCTGCCCCGTCAGATCACATTAGTGACTCTCTGCAGGGCGGGGAGGTGGAGGCCTGTGTGCAGGAGGCCTGAGGTCCTAGCTCTTGCTGCCTCCTCCTTCTTCCAGGGGCCAGGAGGCTCAGGCATCAGATCACCCCACTGGGAAAAATGCAAGATGCACAGGTTTCCTTACCTGCCACGAAGCCTCTGAGGATGACCACCTCTGGAAAAGGCCCAGCCTGAGCACTGGAATATGGGACTCTTCAAGCATAGACTCTCAGAGCAGTTAGAGATCTGGTGGTTTCCTCCCTCCCTCCCTCCTTCCTTCCTTCAAGGGCATCTTCACTCGAGCCTCAGTCTATACAACAGATAAAAACAGCACGGTTCTAGCTCCTCTGCCACTGAGGGTGTGAAACACCAGTTTTTCCACCCCACCCCCTCCCCTCAAATCACTTCTGGGATACGTGCTGCAAATCTAAGGAACACAGTTTGTAAAACACTGATTCTAGCACTTTTTAACCTTTTTTTCCAGGAAAGAAAATGAAGGCCAGGGAGGGGAGTTCAGTTGCCCAGGATGGAAGAGGTCATTAGAACCAGAAGAGGGGGTTTAGACTCCAGCTCATAACTCCTCGTCCAGGATGCTCCAGACCACTGTCCTGGAGAGCAGCAGAAAGGCAAGCAGGGAGGATTCCCACCCAGAAGGAAGAGGAGGCCTCTCCCCAAACTGCACTAAAATCTGCTTTGCTTCCCTACCAGTTGGTAGCACCTCTCTCTACTCCTGAGTGGCGGAGGAGAGAAGAGGAAAACGTCCATTCCTCTCCCTCAAAACCCCTTCCCCGGCCACTTCTTACCCCACTAAGGGTTGCAATGTTGCACTGGCTGTAATTTGTGCTTTGCTTGGATGTAATTTCCTAGTGGTGCCTGCAGCTTCCTAATGCAGGCTGTCAAAATGATGTAGAATGTGCCCTGCCAGCCGCCCGGCTGACTTTATTCAGATACATCTAATGTGACACTTTTGTCAAAGCTGGTTTTAAAGTGCTGTTTTGACTGGGTGTGAATGCAGCCCTCCTAATCAGCCAGGGCTGCATCTGGCCCCCCACTCCAGGAGCGAGATGATGATAATTTCCCAGTGGGTAAATGTTTCTGGCCTTGTTCTCCCCTGTCTGGGGAGACCTGGCCCCCTGCTGAGCCAGGCAGTAGGCAGTGCGCTGCGTCCCCTGCCACCCTCCCTCTGCTGGCTGGGATGACAGCTCCGGGGACCGTCAGGCCCTTAGGCTCAGGAGCAGAGCAGAGAAGAGCGAGCTGTAAGCAGAGGGGGCACGTGCGCCAGGGACTTGGGAGTGTGCGCTAATGAGGGTGGCTTGCAGGACCTCAGAGGAGTCAAGATCTCAGGCAGGACTGAGGTAATGGGTTAGTGAATCACAGACTCTTCTTGCTGAGGCCCAGGTTTGGGCAGAGGGTCCTTCTGATAGCAGCGCTGGGTGGGAAGTGCAAGAATCCCAGATGATTACCAGGCGTGGGCAAGGTACCTGCTTGTGGAGTTCCAGTTTGCCCATCTGACAATGAGCATATTGACCCTTGTAGGGTGACTGTGAGGATGAGAGATGACACCATAGATGGAAATGCCCGGCACGTGAGCTGAAGCTTGGACAGCAGCTGCCCCTCCCTTCCCGTCATGCTGTGGCTGAGGGGCAGGCCGGTGGGGCAGAAGGCAGGCACACACGGCAATGTCCCCTGGCGTGGACCGCGCAGTCTCTGTCAGCTGCCCCTTCCCTCACACTCAGTGGACTGTGCCCTCACCCCCTCCCCTGTTAGAATTTTAAGTTCCGTGTGGGTGGGAGGTGGGAATGTATTATTTCCTGTATATTCTAAGGACCTCACTTATTCCTGCAGAATCCTCAGTGCCTGCGTTAGTATGAGAAAGTTCTCATACTTGGTGTTTAACCAAGATTTTTAATTCCTGCAATTCAAACCAATTTCTCTATGCCTGGGATTTTGCCTTCTGAGGGGAGCAGAGGATGAACGAGTAGATGGCTACCTGTCGAGCACCTGTTACATGGCAGGCCCTGCAGGTGTCCTGCCTGTGTCACGTCCTTCCACTGAGGTGCAGGAGATGGGCTAGAGCCCACGTCCTCTACCACCAAGGGCCAGGTTTGTCCAGTACGCCACTGCTAATGACCAAGGCCCTGCGCGTCACGAGCCGCCACAGCTCTGGCACTGAAACATTAGCAGCTGACGTTCTGTCCCTGGTCCTGAGAGGTGTGGGGCAGGTGGTCTCTGGGTGGTCTGCAGGCCCTGTCTGCTCAGGGGCTCCCAGGGCTGAAGGCTCTCCTTGCCTGGCTTTGGGCTTCCCACTGCATTTGCCTCTCAAGATGTCACCTCCTTTCTCCATGTCACTGGTTTTTAATATTTATTTCTAACTTGCATGTGATTAAGAAGAACCAGCGCTGTCTCTATCAGCTGCAGACGGGCCTGATTGGGGTGATGGGATTCTGCTCTTTCTGTCCCCTTCAGGGGTCCTCCCTGCTCATGGTCAGCTGAATGGCTCGGACACAGCCGACTTTCTCTGTTGCTCCCAGAACCTGCTGATGGAGCCGCAAGAGATTCCTCGATTCTGTCTGAATGTCCCGTTCCCCCCACCTCCCCTTTCCTTCACACCTCTGGGGATGTCTGTGTGCTGAAGGTACTTTATCTGTCTTCATAAAACAGAGTTAACAATAAAAATCAACAATCCCCAGATTACCATGGGAAGATTAATTCCCCTTTTGTAAATGCTAATGAGATTTGGAACCCTGGCCAGTGGTCGGGAGTGGATTAACGCCCTCTGCCTGTTCTAGCACAAGGGCTTTTGAGCAATCTCCCGAGAGGTGCAGGGGTCCCTCTGCCCTCAGCCTCTTGAGCCTGTGCCCAGGACTCAGGCTACATCTGACTCCGGGTCTTGCCCCTGGACTCCTCGGCTCAGGGCCCCGACGGCGGTGTCTGACCAGAATGCCAGTTTCTTGGGAGCAGAATAAAGTCTCTTGGTCAGAGTCTTGGAGTCTTTGGCTTGTGAGGTTGTTTTGAAGGCTGGGTATAGTTGTAGGGCTCAGGGAAGCCCACCAGAGACTCCCCACCGTGGGCGCTTTGCTTGAGTCTCTTCAGGAGCCTGTTCAGGCTTGGCCCTGAGAGGGAGTGAGAGACAGCATCCTGGGGGCTCTGAGACGTCGCAGCCAGGGGTCCTGGGGGAGGCACTGTGGTGTGGAGCGCCTGTCTGGAAGGAGCTCATTCATCTCCAGACCCCACCGCATTTTGTTGACTGAGCTCCAGTAACATCTGCTAGGCCTTTCCCTTCCAGGGGCTCCTCTGCTGGTGGGCTGCGCCCTTCCCTGGGGCACTGCGAGGCTCCCTGGCTCCCTCCTTCCTCCTCACGTCTCTGCTTGAGCATCTGCTTCTCGACAAGGACTACCCTGAGCCCCCGACAATCCCACTCAGATGGCAGTGCCAAGGTGCAGCAGATACCCAGCAAGTACTTGTGTAATGAAGGAATGCATGTCCCCGTCCTCCTTCCTTGGCCCACTCTGTGAGAAAGGTTCTAAAACGTATGCAGTGGACCCAAAGGGCAGGGGGTGACCAAAGGCCCATCTATGCCATGGGACACCTCTTGATGGAAGAAAACGAGCTTCAATACAGGCAGCAGCAGGGGCGCAACGCAGAGATCACGCTGACGACAGGAGCCAGTCTCCAAAGGCTGCACGCCATGTGGTCGCACCTACTTGCTGTACTGGAGAAGACAAAATTACAGTGCTGGAAAAGAAATCACTAGGTTCCAAGGGTTATGGACTGGGTGAAGGAGAACAGAGGGGTAGGTTGAGGGAGTTTTGGGGCAATGGAGCTGTTATGTATCCTCACTATGGTGGTGGCTACGCAACTCTACACATGCGTAAAAATTTACAGAACCATAGACCAAAGGAAAAAGGAGTCAATTTTTCTGTAAAATAATTTTAGAATAAATAAAGGTGTCTTTTGAAAAGGAAGGGATGGAGTTTATCCAGAAGCACAAGTTCCAGGAGAATGTCAAGGTGCAGTGTTTGCTGCGTGAGGCAGAGCTCTCTACCCGGGGCTGCTTCGTCCCACCCGCCTCAGTGAGAAGGTGCCAGGCCCCGTGTTCATGAATGGGAGCTGAGGACAGACAGGTTTCCCTCTTCATGGACACGTGGCAGACATAATGCATGGGTGTCTGTGTGCAATTTTGAAAGGACAGCAGGTTTTTAATATGGAGCAATACCACTTTGGCAGACCATTTACTGCGATAAGAAGGAAATACACCCTGAATAGAATTTTCTTTGCAAATCCCCTTTCCTGGCCTCAGACCCAGTTATGGATTTCCTGCTTGTTAATGGATTTCAGTTCGTTCACTGTCCTCCTCTCGCCTGCCCTGCAGCTGTGCGGTGCCCTCTGCCCCTGACAGCGCTCATGCCACTCACCCCTGGGTCCCCTGCATTCCATGCGCCTCCAGGGGGCCCAGGAGCCAGCAGCAGATCCCCCGACTAGAGAGGTTCCCACAGAGGGGCCGAGCATTCTGCCAGCAGTGAGTCCCTACTGAGGATGAAGTGTCCTCTTAGGACACACAGCCATCCTGAGCAGGGACACTTTCCCTCGTCTACCACTGCACATGTATTCTCCCGCTCATTCAGTCCACAAATGTGATGGAGTGTCTTCTATGTGTTGGTCACTGTGCTAGGGCTGAGCTGGGCAGGACTGGTCCCTGCCTTCGTGGGACTTACGTGGGACTGCCGTCAGCTCCTTCTGCTCCAAACCTGCTTCCTTCACCAACCATGTCACAAAGCTGGGGGCAATTGGTTCCTGAGTGGGATCCCTGTCTCTGCATCCACCCAGTCCTTGGTATTCCTCCTGAAACTGTGCTCAGATCTGTCCTTTCTTCCCCGTCCTTGCTGTCCCCAACTCAACACCTCTGCCTGGACCAGGGCCCTCTTCATCGTTACCCTCTGACCCGCCCTTCACCATGCACCCCGCTGATGCCTGGGTCATTACTCTCAAAATGCTCGAGAGCACACGTCATGCTTAAGAACATTTAAGTTTAAAAACTGCCTACAGGATGAGGTTCAAGCTCTTTAACAGAGCCATTCATGATGAAAGCACAAGCCCGTTCGTAGGCCCATTAAAGTTCCCTCCCCTCACCACAGCCTGCGCGCTGCTGGCCAGTACCGCGACCACCCCCAGAACAAGCTCGTGTCCTGCACGCGGCCTGCCCTGGCACCAGCTGCTCTCTGCACCATCCCCATTCACTCCTCAAGGGTCACATGTCACTTTTGCTGAGAAATCTCACACAACCCCCCAGGCAGAATTAATCTTTTTCCTCCTCTGTGCCCTTGTTAGACTTTATTCATACCAATGGCACACTGGTGACCATGCCCTAACCTTGCATAGCCCTCAGAGCACAGGGCTGCATTGTTTTTCTCTTGGCATTTCCAGCACCTGGCTGGGTACCTAGCACAGAGGAGAAAATTTAATGCATACAGGTTTGATGAATTGAACTGATTTCAATTTCCCAGATACCATCTTCTCCAGGGGCTGTGTGTGTGTGTGTGTGTGTGAGCGAGAGTGTGTGTTGGAGCTGGAGTGTAGGAAGGTGAGGGAGGGAATGGTCAGGGGCAGCCATGAGGTCTCTTTCTCACAATTTGGCCTTCAGTAGCCCCGCCCCTCCCCCAGGTCTCTGGTTTAAGCTCGTGTTCTCAGGGAAGGTGCTGGGTGTCAGCTCACCTCTTCCCCTCCAGCTCTCCTACTTCAAGTTCATAACAGTGGGGAGGCCGATGCCGCTTACTGACTCCCCCCCCCCGGGTGGGGAGTGGTCTCCACAGCCTCAGTTCTCCCTGGGGTTGGCTTCCAGGGTGCTTCTCCTCAGCTCCCAGCCCAGGGAAGATTGGATGACTTGGAGAGGCACCTCCTTGCCTTTCCCACCCCCCAAACCACTCTGATTTTCAAATCCATGTTGGATTTCTTGGGAAACAGGAAGCCTTATAGTTTGGACAAGAGTTTCTTCAGTTTTTGTCAAGAAATTTGTGAATTCTCCTGAATCAGAAAGTTCTAGAAATGAGAGATTTCCTGCTTCTCCTCCTCTCCTTCTCCCTTTCCTCACCTCCCAACTCTGAAGGTCCCAGCCAGCAGTGGAGTATGACGGCAGCTGCTGTTTCTGTGGCTGTTTGATTTTTTGAGAAATTAATTTTTGGTCTTTTTGTATTGTTCCCACCCCACCCTTTCTAAGAAAGCGGCCTGGTCTTCTATGGTCTCTTGCTTGTGCAAATTAGACTTGCATTGCCAGAAGAGAAGTTGCTCTCAGACAAGCTTCCTTCCGGGCTTTTGTTTGCTGAAATCCTGGGCTCCTGGGTGGGGAGAGATGGGAGGAGAGCCTCTGAGGGGGCTCCCATGGTGGGGAGTGGGGTGAAGGTCCTGAGGCCTGGGAGTAGGCGCCTGCTTGTCCCCTCTGAAAGAAGGGCCCTTGTGCTTGCTGTTTGCTCAACCTTTTCCTCAGACCCTTCTGCCACCTGCTTCTCCGGTTCATTCAGGTGTCTGCTCAGGTGCTGTCCTCTCACGGAGCTCTTCCCTGACCAGCCTATCCAAACAGCGACCTTCGTCACTCTCCTTCACTTCGTGTGACTTATGCTGTTCCTTAGCATGAGAGCCTGACGTATTGTATGTGTGTTCAATTATTTGTTTTTTATTGATCTCCCACGCCTAGAATGTAAAAGCTGTCGTAGACCACAGATTCTTGCCTATTTTGGCTCACTGCTGTTTCCCGGGTGCCTAGATCAGTTCGTGGCATCTATGATGGTTAATTTTGTGTCAGCTTGGTGAGGCTTTGGTACCCAGATATTCGGTCAAACACTAATCTGGATATTGCTGTGAAGGTATTTTTTAGAAGAGATTAACATTTAAATCAGTGGACTTTGAGTAAAGCAGATGACCCTCCATAGTGTGGGTGGGCCTCATACAATCAGGCAAGGCCTTAAGATCAAAGACTCACCTCCCCGAAGGAGAAGTTCTGCCAGCAAGTCTTGGGATTTGAGCTGCACTATCAGCTGCACTATCAATCTCCAGCCTGCTGGCCCACTCTGCAGATTTGGACCTGCCAGCTCCAATCTCATGAGCCAATTCCTTAAAATAAATCTCTATACACACACGTGCACTATTTGTTCTGTCTATCTGGAGAACCCTGACTAATACGGTTCCCAATAAATATTTGTTGAATGAATGAATGAAGTGTGAGACCTCAGAAGGGAATGGTTTTCTTGCATTTCTAAGAGGCTACATTCCAGACACTGGGACTCCCAAGAAAGTCTTTATAGCTGTCGTGTAACCTGGCTTCAAGGCATCATGGTGTGTGGCCTTTGAAGGTATCACGAGGACTACACAGACTGGTAGAGTAGCGGCTCTTTCTCCATGTGGGGTTCTTTTTCAGATTCTTGAGTGAGGTTGAGGTCTTGGATGACAATAATGACTTGGAGTCAATTTATCTTGATTTAAAGAAAATGAAGTACTTGCATTATGACATTTCTTGAATACCCAAGTTCAGGGTTAAGTTTTAACTTTTCAAGTTTTGAATGTTGATTGTCCTGGCCATGTCCTCTCTCTCACCAATGGTCATAATGTTTGACTTATAGTCCCTCTGTTAAAAGCTTCAATCATTCATTTATCAAACATATCTTGAGTACCTGCTGAGTTCTAGGAGCTGTTATTGCTAGGGGTATGTATTAGTTATCTCTGTTACATGACATATTATCCCAAAACTTAGTGTTCTAAAACGGCCATACCCATTTCTTACCTCTGATTGTATCTATGGGTCGGGAGTTTGGGAGCAGCTTGGCTAGGTGATCACAGCCTGGGGACTGTCATGGGACTGTAATCAGATGTCAGCCTGGGCTGCAGCCATCTGAGGACCTGACTGGGGCTGAAGGATCTGCTTCAAGTGCCACACCCACACGGCTGCGAAGCTGGCACCGGCTCTCAGCAGGAGTCCCCAGTTCTTCCCCGTGTGTACTCCTCCCCAGGGCTGCTCGTGTCTCATGGCCTGGCAGTGACTTCCCCACAAGTGAGTAGTCCAGGAGAACAAACAGAAGCCACATGCCATTATGACCCAGCCATGGAAGTTACACAGCATCACTTCCACAGTGTGCTATTGGAAACACCTGTCATCCCTAAGGAAGGGGACTGTATTAAAGCATGTGGCCACCAGGAGGCTGCGAGCATGGAGGGCTGGGGTGCGGACGGACTGCCGACCTCAGGGCACAGAGATAAGTGAGGTGAGCAAATCCCGGCAGTGCTCATGTCTTGCAAGTAAATCAGTATGGCTTGGGCTCGGCATGTGCCTGCAACATCTCCAGTTGTCCAGCCCAGGAAGCCCCCTTATCCCCAGTGTCACAACCACCACCAGCCTCCTTCCTCTCGTTGAGGAACTACCACTAACAACTGTTAAGCAAGGACATTCTATCCCACGTCTGGGCATATTCTATGCCTTGGTCATATTGTGGGTGAGCATGTGCAAATGATCCTTACGGCATAGAAGGACCCCTGAAAAAATGTTCAGGCCTGCAAGGACAAAGTGTGAGTCACAGATGAGGGGTGTGACCCCTGCAAGAGGCACAGGCACACTCAGTGTGTCCTCCCTGCTGGCTCCATCGGCCTGTCTCCGTGGTATGTCTCCGTGGTTCTTTGGCGCCTCATCGGTTGTACTGCACCCTTTCCTAGCGGACTTTACTTTCCTTGAGGTCAGGAAGAAGTCTTCTCTCTGGGTTCTCTTTCTCTCATAAGTCAGTGCACTAGGAGGGATGCAGACCACCCCTTAAATGACTGGCTTGAATAGTCTTCACTGGACGATTGAGGACCAAGATGCTTCACTGCTGTATCCCTAACCCCTGACACGGAACGAGGTTCTGTGAGGTAGGAGCCTTGTCTGTCCTGTTCACTTTCCCTAAGACAGTACTTGCCGAGTAAAGGCTTATGGATATCAAGTGAATGAATGAAGCCAAGCACAGAGCAGTGCTCACTCAGCCCTCCAGTGAGCGGACAAGTCCCAGACAACTGTAGCTCCAGCCTCCTTCTCTGCTTCCAGATCCCAGCAAACCATCACGACATCCTTTCATCTCTTCTGGACCTCATTTTGCCTCCTAGACTGCTGTCATCTGAGGGGGACAGACAGGGGCTAATGGGTAGCAAAGATCTGTGGGCTCCAAACCCTGGCTTTGGATATTGTTATCTTGGAACATGGATGAAAGAAAATGACCCTCCCGTGACTTTATCCTATAAGAGTGCTGAGCCTGGGCCTGACCCCTGAGGGTGCGATGGGTGTGCCCATGGAGGGAGAGCAGGTGGGGGCCTGGGCATCTAGGTGGGATCCCCTACAGACTGAGGAGAGAAGCAGGGAGAATGTGCGTCATTAGCTATGATTAATACATAATAATGTAGTAATTGTCAGGCAGAGCAATGTTTCCAACATTAGGCTGGAGATAATACCCACAGGAAACACCATGTGAAGCCTCCCACAGCATCAGCAATTTGGCCTCTCAAACTGTTGGCTCAGGTGAGAGTAAGAGGGCCCTGAAGACCTGGAAACACAGTCAGATTCCTACCCCATCCCTGTGGGGAAGTGCTGAGCAGCCGGGGATGCAGTGAGGCTGGAACATTGGCTCCCAGGGGAAGGCTTGGAGTTCCCTGCCCCTCATTCCCAGCCTCATTTCATGCACAAGTGGGAAGAATATGGATCTCCATGGGCCAAGGGCAAGGGTGGGTTGGGGCGAAGGTGGTGCAGGCATGGTTTTTCCCCTGAGGATTCTGTGGCCCAGGACTTTCTCTCCTTCCTACTGGTGACCTGCCCTGAACTATGGCTTCCCGGTTGGGGCCCTAGACTCTGGCCTGGAGAAGAAATGCTTTTGCTTTTGTATTGTGCCTTTTTGGGGGTCCCCTCCCCTCTCTGGTCTTGCATGTAGACCTGGAGAGAAGAAGGACACTCGCCTTAGTCCTGGCCAGAGGAGACCTCTATGTTTAACCTGAGCATCAGGGAACGTGTGGGGTTTTCAGCACAACTGTCAAGGGCATGCCTGGCCTGGCAGTGTCTTACCCACCTCTGCAGGAACACCGGCAAGTGTCATCTTCCATGCTGATATGACCTATGCATGGCAACAGGAGAACACCCGACGTTCCAGGATATGTAGGTCTTGAAGTAGGGGGATGGGTGGCTTGACCTCTGCAAGACCCCAGAATTCACCAAGTCTTCTGCACTTCCAGTTTTTAGAAATGGCTCAAGTGAGAAGGAGCCGTATTTCTGAGCTGTTTTGGATTGGACCCAATGGTGTGTCTGCCATGGGAGGAGCAGTACCCCAAAGGCAGGTGGGGAGATACTTCCTGGAGGACATGAGGGACAGAAAAGGTAGTAAGGGCAGATTTTAGCTTGAGAGGCTGTCAAGGGCTGACCAGCTGATTCAGGCAGACCGTATGCTCGGGTCTGCTCTGACGTTGACACCCCTCCTGCCCACACCTGTCACCCACGTTTCCCTTCATTCCCTGGTGCCGAGTCCCACCTTCCTGGCCGGATCATCGTATTTAGCAGTTTCTCACCATGTGCGGAACGCTCCTGGCTCTGTTGTCAGATGTGACTCTCCCGCCACTGCTCCAGCTCAGTGCTCACCATGTAAATAAGAGTCAATTTGGTTGTCACTTATACAGCAAACCAAGGTACTACACGATGCCAACTTAGTGAGCAGGGAGCCACCAGTGTCTTGTCTTCTTGGGACAGGAGTGGGACACCCACCAGAGAACTGGGGCTGGTGGCGCTGGGTGCAGATCTCCCTGCTGTGGCATCCAGCATCTCCAGACAGGGACAGGTTCTCTGGGACCTATTGTCATCACTTTCTGTTTTTGGCCAGGGGAGATATCCTCTTGGGCCAATTCTGCTCTGCGGAAAATCACCACCTCCTCCCTTTGGGTGGGAAAGGCAAGGAAGGGAGGAGAAGGAAGGGGAGTGAGGCTGAAGCAGGTTAGGAGAGGCTTCTGCAGAACTCCCCAGCGCACCTGTTTTCCTGGTCTGGTGACTCTGGCCTCTGAGAAGTCTGTTGCATGGGTGTGGGACTCAGGATTTCCGGCTTGCAGGTGAAGGAAAAACCACAGAAGCAAGATTGGAGAGCCTCCTCAAGGCAGTCAGCACATGGCTCCGATGCCAGTCCCCTGGGCAGGGAATCTGGGGCATCAGGTCACTGTGGCACTGTCCCTCCTTGCCAAAGTGCAAGGCATCCAGGTCACCCTGCAGGCTTCTGCACTGTGTCTCTTCTGTCTGGGCAAGGCCAGCTTCAACCAGTTCTGCCCTTTCTCTTTCCTTTACGGGGCTGCCATTGCACCCCTGACAAAGCTTTTCCTGCCCACCCCAGCATCCAGTGGAACAGCACTACCTTAAGGCTGGCCAGGGGGAAGACCTCTCTAAGGGCTGTACAGAAGAGGGGGTGCCAGACACTTGTTGTCTCCTGGGGAGATGCTAAGAAGATCTGGAAGCCTCCCAGGCAGAGTGGCGTGTGTTTTTCCAGAGCTCAACCTCAGATGTCTTCCTTCTGTTGTGTCCCTTTGTGCCCATGGGTGGTGCCAGGTCCCACCACACAGTTCATGGAACGCACAGCCACCTAAACAACTGCTCTGTTTGTGGCATATAATAAAAGACACACTCATGTTGCTTAATTAATAAGCTCATTATTAATTCCCAAACATCTGCAAGCATAAACAATTCTTTGTTAGGACTATGTGCCGCCTTGGTGGGAATCTATTTGGCCCCACCTCTGGCTCAGCTAATGGGGGAGAAAGGCCACTGGATTAAGAACCACTATCCTTCCCTGGACCCTATTCTGTCCAGTTCTTATTCTCTAGGAATCCTGTAGTGCATTTGCTATTTAATACTTCTTGCTCCTCCCAAGTGCCTTTATTGGGCTGCTATACCCCTCCAACCTTTCTGTGCAGATGGTGGGGTGGCAGGAATAACCAACCACATGGACCAGAGCACCCACCAGGGAGATCCCCCACAGCTGCCTTCCCTCCAGCAGCTGGACTCTACTGCTTTGGCCTGTAAGGGATGGCTGAATAGCAAGAAACCCCCCTTAGTCCAAGCAGTTATAGCTAGTGGGGTGAGGAGTCCTGGGGGTACAGTTGATGGTCCTCAAGCCCTCAAGGAGGGTTTAGAAAAGTTCAGTGTGAGTGAGTTGGGGGAATAGATTCCACAGAGAAGGTTCAAACTACACATGGAGATCCTGAGGACAGAGACGTCCACTTTACCTGCCAGGTTCAGATTCTGATGCTGAGCCAAGGCTTGGGGTCCCTGTGGGCAGGCAGAGCACTGAAAATGTCCTCCCTGGAACTCAGCCACCTGTCATCAGAGCTGTAATGTTAGCAACTCAGTTTATTGTGGGGGAAGCTGGAGCCTATGAGACCCAATAACTTCCCTGCTGTCACATAGGAAAATTAGTAGAAAAAATTAGACACAAAGCCCAAACTGGACTTCTTCCATAGATTGAAAGACACCTCTGGCTTTTTCATGATCCTCCTTTTGTGTACACGAGGTCACAGTCACCTGCATATCCTTCTGACGTTCAGGTTACCCCCAGGGTCTCACTCCTCAGCTTCTGCAGAATCTCATATCGAGGACTGTGAGTAGAAATGGAAAACAGCAGTCCTCCCTCCGAGCAGCTTCAGTAAAATGACCAACCACTTATCATTAAAGTGACTTTCTTCTACTTTATGCCAATTGGTGGACACCACGTGGGGGGGGATTTGGACCCTATTTTGGGAACATTTTGGAGCTGTTCGGCCAAAGAACTGGCTGCTTGACGAGAGTTCTCCGTTCCCCCTGGTGTCCCATGAACATGCTCACTGTGATGGACAGTCATTTGTTGAGAATGTCAATAAGGACATTTAGGCATGGAGAGAATAGGGGCACAGGGTGACCTCATGATCTCCGAGGGCTTCTCTACCTCTGATGGTCTGTGTTTCTGTGGCTTGACCTTGAGATGGACTGACATGAGGCCAGTGGCCTGGGTGTTTGTGAGGACAGAAGACAAGCTTGACCACATGGTGGGGGTGGGGGCAGTGTGGTCGGAGGCCTGGTGCATCTCTTGGGCAATATTGAGTCAGTGGTCCCATCTGCCTTCTCTCTCCCCTACACTTGTGTGCCCATATCTGTGCTGCACGGGAGTGGGCTGGTGGCTGTCACTCTGTGTTGGCATCTCTGAGTCTTGGCACCTCGTTTCCAATTGTTTGGGGCCCCAGGTGCAGATGTACCTCAAGCTCCTCTGAGGACAGAGGTGTAGAGAGAGCCCAGCTGAGTTATAATGGGTTCTGTCAGGTAGAGAAGTGCTGGGTATTTTTCCAGCACCCCAGAAGAATTCAGCAGGCAGGGCACGTCCCAGAGGAGGGATAGCCAGAGTCCTACACCGCTGGTAGATGAGCATGCCAGGCTCGTCACACCCATGACTGACAGGTGGTTGTTCTCTGGGTGTGCAGCTAGAAGGGGCTGGTGACATGCTAGAATTCTGCTCATCACTTGGCCAGAGCATGCTTCTTCTAGCCAATGGGGTGTGTTGTGTCACTATGTATGGGTAGGAGGTTGTGCTTTTTGTGTGCACGTGTGTAGACATACATGAGAGAACCATGTGTGCGTATCAAACTATTTGTGGGTCTACATGTGAATACTTATGTGTGGCCCTGTGCATTTTGTGCATGTCCTCATCCATATGCTTCTTGGGCAAGGGAATGAGTGCATTGTGTGTGTGTGCGCACGCACGCACGTGTGCATGTGCACGTGTGTGCACCCACGTGTGTGCATGCCCATCAGAGTTTGGGTGGGCAGGTCTCTCTGCTGGGCTTTGCCATGGGCCATTGGTTTCTTGGAGGGTGAGTTTGGATTTGTCCTCCCTGTTTCAGGGTCAATGGCATTGATCCAGGAGGAGTAAAGAATTGATTGTAATTTGGTTGGAGGGCCTGGCACCAAAGCGGGTAAAGAGTAATTAGAGGGGGAGGAGCTGGTGCAGAGGGCTGGGCCCACTGCCCTGAGTAGGGGCTGGTAGCCTAGGGGCAGATTAGGGTGTGGGTGGAGGGAGACTCTCCCAGCAGACCCAGGGAATCCTCCCAGCCTCCTTTCCTCTAGGCTTAGGATAGGCTCTGGGAAGGGCCCGCAGGGAGAGGCAGGATGGAGGCCAAGCTTCCTGGTTTTCTGCCCTGCTGGTATGCAGTGTGGAAACAGGATCTCCTGACAGAGACCATGTTTCCACTCCCACGCATCTCTTAGATAACAATAAGAACACATGCCATTTATTCTAGCCTTCTAGCCTTTCACCAATTTCCACCTTTCTTTCCTCGTTTGAACTTTACGTCGTAATTGTGAGGTGAGGGAACAAGGTCATGCCCTGTTGTACAGCCACCATGGAAATGAGGCACACGTGCAGTGGGACTTGCCAGAGTTCCCACAGTGAGTTAGTGGCAGTGTGGGTTCCCAGTCCACACCTGACTCTGGGCTGCAGCAGGGCCTCTCCTGGGACAGGGACTGGCAGATAAGTCAGGGAGCCTGTGCGGGTCTGAGGACTTCACTCCTCTGGGGTGAAGGACGATGGCAAAAGAAGCAGCCTGATGGCTTTGGGGATGGTTCCTGTGACTTTAAGGGCAGTGTTCGCAAGCTGCAGTGCACCCAGGCCACCAGGAGGCTCTGCAGAGGGCAGGTCCTCAGGCCCGCCCCGAGGTTCTGATTCGGTAAGTCTGGGGTAGATCTGAGGTGAGGCCCAGAATCCAAGAGTTTATCAAGTGCTCCAGGTGCTTCTAAAGCACATGGCCCACGAGCTGCGTTCGAGAACCAGAGAACCATCTCTTCTTGGGTGGAAGGAGAAGAGAGGGGCCATCAGGAGGCGGTAGTCCCAGCTCAGGACAAGGGATCGCTCAGAGGGAAGCACGCACGTGGGGCATCCTGTGTGCCTGTGGCAGGTCAGAAGAGAAGGCAAGCTTCTGGAGAGAGTGGGGATCCCTCAGCCTTGAGTGGAGAGGCAGGGTGGAGTGTCAGTTCTTCAACACCTAGGCTGTTCCGTGGGCACCAGGACTCCATCACCGTGTTTCCAGCCTCCCCGACAACAGCAGAGGCTCCATGATGCTCTTGCTCCTTGGGATTTAGAGAAGAAGCGATTGCACTCCTCCTAGGCAGCAGGGATCCAGGTTATGCTGGAGGGCACATGACAGGAGGTGAAAAAAGAGCAAGCAGGGAATAGAGAGCTGGGCACCCTCTCTGCACCGCTCATGGTGACGGATTCACAGCCACTGCCACTAAACACCTGAGATCATTCTGCCAGTTTGAGGAGCACAAGAAAAGAACACTGTCCTAAGGGATTCATCAGCAAGGAGGGGAAGGAAGGGGGACTCTCCTGGGGAAGGGGAAGACTGCCCAGGATTCTGGAAAGAAAAGGAGGATTGGAAAAGTAGGAGGTGAGGGGGATGTGAGGGGTTTGAAAGACCCCCCATCCTGGTCAGTGACTATTCTGTCCTGTGTGGCAGCCAATCAAGGACAAGATGCATGGGACTCCAAAGAGATGGGGTTTGTGCTCATGTATGTGAAACAAATGTTTTCTGAAATCAGGGAATCTTCTACAGAAAGCATTAGGTCGTATCAGATGAGTCAGTTGGGAACCAAGCAGAGTGTCCAGAAGTTTCCTTTGCTAAAGTAATTTGCAAACAAATTCTCTCTTCTCTGTGTCCCCTTTAAAACAGCAGAGGTGCCTTCTCTAATCCATAGAGGCCTTTTGGCTTGACTGTGCTTCTGAGACCTGTCCTAGGACGACTGTGGGCTGTAACACCAGTTCTCCTGTCATAGTGATTTGCAGACATGTCACAGAGCAGGTGACGTGTTCTCCACTGGGGAATGTGACTGAGGGGTGGTGAAGGGAGGTGCAGAGCAGAAAAAGACTGGTGAGACAATGGCTATAATTAAGAGGAGGACTTCAGAGTGACTTGAAAGCTAGCTTCTTAATTTTCTGCACAGTAGTTTGATCTCTAAACTCGCAGTGGACTAAGGAAGGAGTCAGAAACCACACAAGCAGCCGTGAGCACGGCTCACTCTTACCCATTTCTCTCTTCTCCATGTGAGGAGCAGTCCCAGATGGCCTCGTCCCCATCCTGTTTTCTGTACTCCTCTCATTTCTCACTCCATGTGCGAGTACTCATACACGAGCCAGGCTGGGATGCATAATATACTGTCATGCTTGTGTAACGCTTTGCTGTCTCCAAACCTCTTTTAAACCCATGATGTCATCGGACACATACGACATGCCACACGGGAGGTGGCACAGCATCGTGGTTAAGAACACAGATCTGCGGGTGGGCTGCCTGGGTTCCAGGCCTGTCTCTGCCCCTACCTTGGAGTGATCTTAGGCAAGTGCTTAGGCAAATGCTTTCATTTCTTGTATGAAATGGTAATAGTAACAAACTGTTCCATTTAATATTATGAGGATTCACAGATTTGATCTTTGTAAAGTGTTTATAACAGGGCCTGGCGTGTGTGAGGCTCATTTCTAGTTAGCTATCATTTTTGCAATTATTTCAGGCTAATAGAAGGGGACTGAGACTCAGATGGACTAAGTGATTTGCCTAGGTCCCAGAGCTAAAATCTGGCAAGGTCAAGGCTTGAACCCAGATCTCCCGGCTCATATTCCCACAGCACGACAACGTCATGTTACCAAGTAAATGAATATGCTTTGCACAGACTATTCCCGTTCTGGTCTGGAAGCTCCTGGGGAGGGAAGCCAGTACTGGGCGTGTTGTAGCAGGTGCCAGGCACTGCGCTGGCTGGTTCATGGTCCTCCAGTCATTTGAGCCTTACAACCTCCCTGGGAGGTAGGCATTTTTATCTCCTGATCATAAGACTTCTGAGTCAAAGAGGTTGGGACTTGAATGTATCTGACTCCAGCTCCTCTTCTGGATGCAGAAAAGGGCGCTCCAGTGCCCTGTACCTCTGAGAACTGCTCAGGGGTTCCATGTGCCTGATATTGGGGTGCTGTCCACAGCACAGTGCTGAGGGACTCTGCAGACCCACGGAGCAGGGACGTGACCCTGCTGCTTGCAGCATGGGGCGGAGGGCTGTGCAGAAGGCCAGTCTTCTGTTCATCCCTGTGCACCTATCCTGACACACAGGAGTTCTCTAGTTTCGTGTCTCCTTCAGTCCTCAGAGGCTCAAAAACTAGGATGCTGTACAGCATAGGAGAGTCACCTCCTCTCTGTTAACCTCTCTCTGTCCCTTTCCTGGGAGTGTGGGGCACTGAAAAAGTACAGACGCAGCTCAGAAAGTGCGGGAGTGCAGCGTGTGCACGAGCATGCAGACCATGTGCATCTCGCCACATCTATATGCATCCCTACGGTTCTCTGCGGGCCCGCGTACATGTGTGAAAGCGTGTGGGTGGGCAGGTCTGTGTGTGGCAGCACAGCACCTGGCTGCGTGGGTGGAGCGAGTGTGTGTGCGTCCCTGGAGTGTGTGTGGTGTGGCGAGTGTGTGGGAAGAGGCTAACAACTGTGCTCCGCAGGGTGCTGGCGGGACTGCTGGAGTTTGAGGCGATCTAGTTTGCTCAGCTTCATCTTTACTCCCTGGGCCTCACCACATGCAGCAGTACACACACACACACACACACACACATGCGTGTGCACACGCACGCACACGCACACATGCACACACGCATACACATATACATGCACACACACACGCGCACGCGCACGCACACGCACACGTGCACACACGCATACACACACATACACGCACACACCTCTGAGTTCTCAAGCCATTTTACAATTCCTTTTTCCATATCCACGAACACAAAAGCAACCTCTGGCATTACAGTACAGCACTGAAATGTGCATGCAAACACTAACACGTGTGCACACCAAATACGAGCACGTACGCCTTCAATCCTCTGGCAGGTCACACAGAAGTGGCCTGGATGCTTTCCTCTCGTTTCTGTCCCTACCCTTCAGCTTTCTATTTTCTCTGAACGTTGAATCTTTTGTCCTCTCTCTCCTCCCCCTTGGAAGTGGCTTTCCTTGGTCTTGGTGGTTTTGGTAGACCCATTCACAGGGTCGGCTCCGGCGCAGTATGGAAGGCTATGCACCCACGGCATGACTGTGTTTCCTCCCAGAAATGTGGATTTGTCTTCATATTGATCCTGGTTACATGAGGCTCCTGCTGGCGCCACCTGCTGGTGGCTGCGCCCTGGTGTCTGCAGCAGATGTGGGTTGGGGAGCTGGTACCCTAGACACCAGAATTAGGGTGATGCACAGGGCAGCCTGGACACTGGGCTCAGGGTGAGTGTGAGGAAGGTGGATTTCATGTGGACGTCTTCTTGGGACCTGACTGAGGCAAGAAGAGAGGAGTGTTGTGGGGACATCCATGGCTGGGGTTCTGGTAGGGAAAGCACCAGGTCCCACGTACCCATGAACTACGAGTCTGTGTATGCTGGTCTTGGGCTGCGTGAGGACGTGGCACACACACCCACAGAACAGCTCGAGAAGGTACGGGCTTTGTAGATAACATGCGTGAGGTCACAGGAAGGGCTTCCACATGTGTGCACAGGAGTGTCCTGCATTTACGTATGTGCCTCTAGATGTGTGACTCTGAATTTGTGTGTGTCCCTGCAGCAGTGTGTGTGCAATGTGCTGCTTGCGTGTGTCCTTGTGGAGATATGTGGGTTTCAGTTGTATTAACATACCATGTGATAAAAGCCTTGGCATTTCTGAGCATGCCAAAGACTTCAGCGTGGACACGTGCCCTGAAGAACAGCAGCAGTTCCTCCTGCACTGTACGCTACCCCCTCTGCCCCCTGTGGGCACTGCCTAGTCCTCAATTGGCACTGAGCCTCCTCCCTGCTCTTCCTTCTTGCCCTCCTCTAAATGCCCACAATCCATGAGGTGCAGTTGGACTCTGGAATTCCTCATAGACATGTTTCCCAGCTCCCGCCGTCTTGGGGTCCAAGGGCAGCTGAACCAGCCACTGACCCCCTTCTCGTCTGCCAAGGGTGAAGAATGGCAAACTGTGCACTCTGGCCCCCACCCACCCCATGCCTTTTCGCAGGGCTCATGCCTCAAAGGATCTCCACAAAGGGACAGCAGCCTAGGGCAGAGAAAGGCCCATTCTCCCCACAGCAAATGCTCTTTTCAAACCAGCCTCTCTCTTGTTGGAATGTCGCAGAGGCTGCCCCGTGCCCCTCAATTAACCTTGGGAAGTTGCCAGCAGAGCAGCCCTCGCAGAGGCCTCCCCTCGTCCCCTTCTCTCCACGTTCCTCCCTCTATCAGCCCATTGTCCGGGATTCCTCATGAATCTCCTTTCAGGCCTTGACTGACCTCCTCCCACCTCCACCCCCGGGCTTTCCTGGCAGTTGTGCCTACCCCCAAGTGCACAGGCTTTTGCTTTTCCAGGCTGATTTCCTAGAAAGGGAGTGGGGAGGAAGCTTCACTTCCAAGCCCTCACAAGTCAGGGCTCTGGATAAACCTCTTTCCTCTCCCAAATCGGTCCCATCACCACTACACATCCCTCCCACCCCACCCTCAGGAACACCACCTTCTCATGCATACCCAAATCTCCCAGATCGGGCAATCCTGTCTCCTGCATAGCTAAGTCTCTGCTATCTCACGTTGTTCCCTAGTTTCTAATCACCTAGAAGCAGACACTGGGCTGCAGGCAAGGTTAGAGTTTCAGCATCATCCTCTTCGTTTTAGCCAGGGCCGCAGCGCCATATCTATGGGACATGCGGAGCCAGACTGTGTGCTCTCCTGCCTGAGCTTCTGGTATACCTCGTGTGCACAGCACCCCTTGAGCTACTGGCCATTGGCCACTGCAGTAACCCCTTGGCACATTCTACCCACTGTCAGCTGTAAGCTTTGTGAAGGCAGGAACCATGTCTGCATTGCTTGTCCTGCACCTACTGGAGTACTTAGCTCTGTGCTGTCGGCAAGGTAAGGCAGGGATGGACTCAGGTCTTCTGACTGTAAGTCCAGTAATCTCTCCTTTATAACACGTTTGCCTTGTGTCCGAGCACCATGGAAACTTGTTGCTGTGGTACCCTCTGCCATGGATGTATTTTCCAAGAATAAACGTGATCTGTCTCTAGGCTCTCCACACCACTCTGAAACCCAACAAAGGGAGGAATAGAGAGGAAGAGAGAGAGAAGATTGAGGGAAAAGGTCTTGTGATAGAGGCGCCGAGCAGAAGGACGGATCAGAGGGGCAGGAGGTGAGCACGGGGTATGGGAGCTGGTCAGAGGGCAGCAGCAGGGGCGCCTGTCTGGCCTCATCCCCTCTCTTCCTGTCTCCTGCACCTGGTGGGGCAATGCTCATGCCAAGTCTCTGGGAAGGGGTGGAGGGGCCATGGCACAAAGCTGCACTTGGCATCTCCCAGCACTCCCACACAAGGGCCTTTTGTGTGGGGGTTGAGAGCTAGGCATGGAGGGGTCCAGAAATGAGAGGTCTGGGGTTGAATGGGTGCCAGAAATAGACCCCCAGAAGCCCTCCAGCTGTGGCTTCATGGCCCATTTTCCTCCCCATCCCTGGCCTGTCCATCTGTGAGTCCAAAGCAGAAGCACAGGCCCCTCCCCCACCACTGCCAGGGCCTCTTTTCACTCCCCAGCCCCTACCTCTGTGCCACTTGGTTTTATGTGAGCCAAGAAAGATGCTTTCTCCTCAGCCTTTCCTTAGGACCAGACCCATTTCTTATCCCCACCTCTAGCGGACCCCACACTCCCCCACATTACCCCCATTGCCTGCTCCCCATCCTTCAGAGCTGGCCTATTTCCTCATTTTCCCCAGCCCGGTCTCTGTTCTAAACATGGAGGCCTCTTCCTTGTGCCATGAACTTGCCAGACAGGTCAATTTATTACCACATCTGCATGTTCACCTGCCGAGTCTTTAGTGGCTGCCTGCTCTGGGCCATGCACCAGGGATGCTAGACAGGTGTCCCCTAGTCCTCAGTGGCTATGACCAGCATCCTCCCTGACCTGTGGTCCTTTGTTTCCTCCACTTGTCTCTCCCTCTCCCTTAGTGAAGACTGAGCTCGCAGCTCACTTCCTCCATCAGCCCTCGCCACCCGTGCCATCTCCACCTATTCTCCTGCAACCCCAGCCTGGGCCACTGTCTCTCTTAAGGTGCCCCATTGACTGTTTAGTAAGTGTCGTTCATGTGGTGCCATTTGGGGGCTGCTTGTTCATGGGGGAATTCTTTCTGCTGATGCTTCCTGAGCCTAGCCTCGAATCTCCCCATTTCTGGCATTTGAGCATGACCTGCGCCTTGGCCAACTCCCCATCTCTTCCTGATCCTCTGTTAGCATCAAGCTCTTGCCAGTTTCAAGGATGCCAGCTGCTTGAGTCCATGACTGTGTGTGCCTCTGCGGGAGCTTCTAAACTGTGCTAGAATCCCCCATTTGGGCCTTTTGGTTAAATCTGGGTCCCACTTTCCTTCTGTATAATAACTCAGGGACACGGAATTGGGCTGCTAGGGAGTCTGTGGCAGAGAAACTGCCCATGAGAATGTTCAGATCCTTCTCCCCTGCAGTCCCTTCTGTGGATGGGGGACATATAACTCAGACAAAAGGGGTGACCCAGACCCCACCCTGCTAGGGCCAGAGCTGGCATGGTACAGTGGAGGCCTGACTCCTGGCTGACTTAACTCCTGAAGGACAGGTGTGTAAGAGAAAGCCGCTGCTGCCCACCTCTCCCAGCAGGATGCTGGGGCCTTTAGCCCTGGGTGGGCAAGGGCATGCTCAGGTGGGCCACAGTTGCCCCAGGAGGCCCACGAATCATATTTTCCATGATGCAGCCCTTGGCAAGGTGAGCAGTGGTGGTGGTAGTTCTTGTGGGGCAGGTCACAGGAGGGTTCTCATTAGGGCTCCTGAGCTCTGAGGGACAAATGTCATCCAGAGCAGTGTTCCTAAATTAAGCTATGAAAACACAAAATGTGTCTTCTCTTAGGTTGTTCAGAACTGTCCTCAAATGTTGAGAAGAAAGAAGAAAGGTGTTGGTATGGCTGAGGGTGCTATCTATCTGGTTTTCAAATAAACTTATCCTAAATGATGGATCTCCTTCCTACTTTGGGCAAGAACTTGTCACCTTTTCAGCCAGACAGGAAATGACTACAGTTTGGCTAAAATTCCAGGAATTGGTTTCTTCATCAATTAATTTCTACTACATTGCCACAAATACCTCTTCCAGGGTATTTGGAGTTAAGATGAGCATGAGAGAGTTCCACTCTATAGATATACGTATGCACACCTGAGCACACATACATGAGAGGGCAAGTTGCGGGAGAATGCCATGTGCCACAGCTTGTGTGTGTTACACCTGCCACGTGTGCAGAATGCCACGTGTACAGAGCCCAGCAGTCCTGGGCACGGGGACTCATCTGGGTGAGATATCATAAAGTAATCCTATAGTGGTCAGAACAGGCATCGTAAGCCAGAAAGGACTCGATTAGTCTCTGGGTCAGTCACTACCACCTAACCAAGCAGTGGCCTTCATGGGAAATCGCAGCTGAGTGGGAGAACACTGTGTATTCTGGGAAATTTGAAGTTTGAGTTTCAATGAGAAATGGTCTTCAGGAATTCATTTTTGGAGAGGGCAAGATGGACTGTTAGAATAGCTACAAGGGTCTAGAAAAACAACTTATTACCAGAGGTCGCCTGCCCATGAGAACTTTGCAAAGCTTTTCTCCACTTCTCCTGCATCAGATCTTAAGATTAGACATTTACATTTTGGAAATCCAATTTCCTATTTTTATTTTCTTCTCTTCTTCCAAGTTCTTTAAAACATACTTAATGTTCTCTGGTGTGTTAAGAGAAAACAAGGTGGAAAACAATTAGGCTAGTCTTTCACAAGGGTCAAGGGCACATCCCCTTGACCTGGGACCTGGGACCAGTGGTAGCAGCTTGAGTTAAAGTGAGAAAATTCCAAGATCCAGAACTGTATGTGAAACCCTTTTGTGATGGTTAAATTTAGAAGTCAACATGACTGGGTTAAAGGATACCCAGATAGCTGGTAAAACATTATTTCTGGTGTGTTTGTGGGGGTGTTTCTAGAAGAGATCAGCATTTGAATCAGTGAAATGAGCAAAGAAGACCCCCCTCACCCATGTGGGCAGGCACCACCCAATCTGTTGAGGGCCCAGATACAACAAAAAGGCAGAGGAAAGGTAAATTTGCTCTCTTCTGGAGCTGGGACATCCAGCTTCTCCTGTCCATTGGACATCAGAACTCTAGGTTCTCAGGTCTTCAGGCTGCAGGACTTATACCAATGGCCCCCCAGATTCTCAGGCCTTTGGACTCAGATTGAGCATCTCTGGTTCTCTAACTGTCAAACAGCATATCATTGGACTTCTCAGCCTCCATAATTGCATGAGCCAATTACCATAATAAATCCTCTTTTATATATCTATTTCTGTATCTGTATTTATCCTACTGGTTCCGTTTGTCTGGAGAATCCTGGTACACCTTTCTTTCTAGAGATTTCTTCCAGAGTTTGTATTTGCTTTAATTTTGAAGACTGTGTTTATGGCAAATTTTATCATACCAAAATGGCTACAACACTGTCTTCCACACCACATGCTCTTCTTGCAATGTGACATGAACACTGCTGTATTGAGGGGTGGGGATTGTATCCTCGCCCTTTGAACTGGGGCAGCTTTTTTACTCTGGTGGAAGTAAGGCTATGTGTTTTCCAAGGCTAAGACAAAAAGGGTAATGTGTTTTCCACCTGGTTCTACTGGGATACCAGCTCTTGGAACAAAGCCACCATGCTGTGAGGAAGCCCAAGCAGCCTGTGCAGAAGACTACGTGAGGAAGAACCACAGCCTTTGACAACAGTCCTGGATCACAGCCAGCATCAAGTTGCTAGCCATGTGAGTGGGCTGTCTTCAAAGAAGAACTTCTGTGCCCAAGCAGAGCTGATGCCATATGAAGCAGAGAAGATTTGAGAGCAAATATACGACTTGTTGCTTTAAACTACCACATTTTGGGATGGGTTTTTATATGGCAAGACAACCGATACAATTCCCTAATTACATAAACACTAAACATGCTCTTTGGAGTCTGTTTTAGGTAAATTGCTTTGATTTAGAGCTGCCTCTCTTTTTCACAAGCAGCTATCCCAACAACTGTCCTGCCTTAGATTCTACAAAGAGGTCTGGGACCCTAGAGGAAGGTCAGAAGTGACAGGTGAGTGAACTGTTGTTTTTGCATCCTACTTGCTCAGTGGATATGAGAAGGGAGTGTCTCCTCTTCTCCTAGACCTAAAGCTCCTGCCAGCCACCCTTCTCACTTGTCCTCCAGTGGCCTATGGGGGTGTGCAGGTAGGTGGCTAGGTGTGTTTTTTCAACTGGTAAGATTAGTATTTTGTGTTTCCCAAAACTAAGTGCTTTTGCGAGGATAAGAGGATGACAGGCACTCTGGTAGCTAATAAACACAGCATTCCTAGACAGATTACTGCACCTATGGGGACAGGTGACTAATCAGGTACACTAAGAGCTGCTCATGGGAAGAGCTCATGTTCCCCCCTCACATCCCTCTCGGACGGCTGGGGGCCATGCTCACCTTGAATACTCAGCTGGATGTGTCCATGTCAGGGAGGGGCTGCCATCCTTCCTGGGTCCGAATCTCAACCACGTGCCAAGAGGGAAAGATTTGAATCATTTCATTCCTGTGACCTGATACAGCTGAAATCGATCTGATTCCAACTGAGCTGATCTGAAACCCAGCTGAGACATGTCTGATGATGCTGATACTGACTTTTCCCTTTGTATCAATTTTCTTCTCTCTCCTCTCTCCTCTCTGCCTCCACCCCCTCGTTCCACTCCACTTCCAGTAGACCTTCCAGAAAAAATTCATTCTCCTCTTTAGATACTTCCTTTGAACCCCTTCCCAATCCACCTCATGCTCTTAAACTGTTTATGTGCTTTTTTTTCTTTCCAGTGTGACAGACAGCTTTAATTACCGAGCAGAAACCTCCACCCTGAGCAGGACAGAGTGGATGGCCAAGCAGGTTCCATCAACGTTGACGTTGAGAGAGGCTCCATCCTCTTCCTTACCCTACAGGCCACTAGAAGATCTCTCTGAGCCCTGATGCTTCCCATGCCCTGCTTTATTTATACCTAAAAATGGTGAGGAACTGGTACCTGCCCTTGGGAATCCAGAATTTCTCCCGAGGCCACAGTTAGCTGCTTAGAAGTTTCGGAAGGAGAAGAATACTGTTATTACTGGTTCGGCAGATGGATTCCAGTAAGGTATACAGCACTAGGACCCTGGGAAAGTGGGGGGGGGGGGAGTGGGGGATGGGGGGAGCTGTTATTCTGGGGCATGCTGCCTGGGAATTAGTGCATCAGTGAGGCCTTTAGCTTACAGTTCACTTCATAGCCCCAAGAAAGGCATCTTGGCCCAGAAAGGGAACCTAAGGCAACAGCTCAGGGAAAGATGTCCCCAGAGTTATGCATCTTGAATGTGTCTGCAGGAGTGGAGTGGGTGGGTAGGGTAGGAGGTTACTGAAGAGTTCTGGTTCCGCAGATGACATCCAGAGCCTACAACTTTACCATTGTGTTTGCTGCTCTGCTGGGGGTCCCAGCTTTCCACCTCCTGGCTGGCAGTGGCTTAGAGGGTTCAGATTTCAGGGAAGGCTGTTCCTCCAGTGTTCAAGGCCACTCTGTATGCATGTCGTGTGTGTGTGTGTGTGTGTGTGTGTGCATGTGTGTGCATGCACACACACTTTCCCAGAAGCAAGTTGTCTTGTTCATTTGGGAGCTTCATGTCCTAGAGCCAGGTCTTTGTGGCTAATGAGTGCTCTGAGAGGATGAAATTCCTGAGCTCTACCCCTCTGCCCCTCTGTCTCCCTTCCTTGGCCAGCAGCCTGTCCTGGGGTACGGTGGGACTCTTACCATGGCTTTCACTCCTTGAAAGACAAGCATCTTCACTGCAGCCCCAGAACGCTGGTGTGAGGTGGTTGTTTGTAGTAGATGTTTCCATGACACCCATTTATTTCTTCTGCAAATACAACTGTATTGGGGGAAGGGACGAGGAAAGGCTAGGGTAGGGAGATTGGGAAATGTGAAGACTTCACAGTTTCCTTATCTATATTCCTCTGCAGGAATAAGAAGCCTCTCTCCTTCTTTCCTTTGGCGAACTGTTCCCCATATCCACCTTGGCTTTATGCTGCTGAAATGGGGTAGGCTCTGAGTCAGGTGGGGAGGGAGGAATCATGGGCAGGAGGAAGCACCCTTTTCGAGAAGGGGGAAGAAAAAAAACTTTTGTTGCTCAAAGTTGAGACTTAGTAAGGATGAGCAAAGATGACCGGCACTGGGGGTGGCAGTATGTGTACCCGTGTTCCAGAGGGGTCTGTGACACTCTGCAGCTGAGCCAGTGACTCATTCTACATCTTTGCGGCTTTTAGAGGTCATTTTAGTCATCCCCCTGCCTTCACACTGGATGGCACCTAACTTAACATCACGTTTGGTGGGGGTGGCTGCTGCTCTGGGGGAAGTGTCTGATTGTGAGCATGGGTGGGGGAGGCAGCGCGTGACCTCTTTGAAAAGATCTCCAGCGAAGGACGTGCCCTCGCTCTCCCAGCTGCGGTTCTGGGGTTTCCCACCACTGAATCAGCACAGTCCTCCTGGGAACTACTTTTTGCTGCATGGAAACCGGATGTTGGGTTCCCTGGGTGGGCGGGGGCTCCATCCCCTCAGACCTTTCATGGGTAATTGAGACACCCAGGGTCCCGTTAGCCAGCCCGAGAAGCTACCATTTCCTTCACCAGTAACTTGCCATGCAGTGTGAGCAGAGAACAGAACAGAGCAGAGACGCTACAACGCCTTCTCCCAAGCAATGCGCATGATTCTGCGGCTCTGTGCTCGCCACACTTCAACGCACCTTGAAATGGGCTCGCCTCCTTCGCGCTGCGACGGGCAGACGTCTGAGCCAATCGGACCCTAGGCTCTCGGGCAGTGTCCAATAAGCAGCCGGCGGGGGCGGTCCCGGAGGCCCGGCCCGGCTAGGCTTCGCCGAGGAGCTGGCTGCGCTCGGGCTCGGCTACTAGTGCAGGTGCCGCTGCGCCGGGCCGGGGAGGCTGCGCGCCGAGCCGAGCGGAGCCCAGGAGGGATGGAGACCCGGCCGCCCGGGCTGCAGGAGCACCGGCGCGGGGCGTAGGCGGGCCACAGGCGGGCGTGAGGCGGCGCTCGGGCTGGAGAAGTGTGCGGGCGCGGGAGCACTTTGCGATAGGATGAGGCTCCTGGCTGGCGCGCGGTAGTACTATGATTTGGTATGTGGCCACTTTGATAGCAAGTGTGATCAGCACCCGAGGTCTTGCGGCTCAAGGTGAGTTGAAGTGCAGCGTCCCTCCTCCGCCCCTCCCGGCGCTCTCAGCCCCTTGCTCCCCGGCCCCGCGAGCGCCGCGCCTTCGGCGGGCGAGGCTCGGGCTCGGGCCGTGCGCGTCCCGGGGCACTGCCGGGGAGGCCCGGAGGAGACGGGCGGGAAGGAGCCGAGCCCACGGGCTGCCGGGCACTCGGGGAGAGGACGCCTTGGAATCGAGGTCAATTTCGCCAACCCTGGGCCCCTTGGTTCACTCCGACGTGCGGAGCCCGTTGCCTCTTGCCTGAGCTGCCGTGTCCGCCGGCTTTGGGGAGCGGGCGGCTCTCCCGACTCTGGCTGCTGGGGAGTTTGCGGGTCTTCGGGTAGGCTGCAGCGCGCCCAAGTCTCGCGCAGCGCCACCGCTCCGCGGAGGAGCCCCTGCGGGAAGGCGCGTCGGAGCCTTGGGACTCTCGCATCCCCGACTAAGGGACAGGGTTCTCGGCCCTGAGGGCGCCCGGTTTACGCCCCTCCTGCCCACACACCTTGGCAGCTGGAGATCGGATCCGCCTCGCGGGGCGGAGGGCGCGCGGCGCCTGGTGCCCAGTGCCCGGTGAGAGGAGCAGAATTGATTCAGCCGGCTCCGAGGAGCGTCCGCTTTGGGCTGGCCTTGGCAGGCGCTCCGCCTATCTTACCGCGCCTGGGCCCCGGCCAGGCAAAAGTTCCCCGGGAGCGCGCCGAGGCTGCACCGACCCACGCCTCTCTCCCCGACGGCGAGGCTGCGAGACTGCGGCGGGGGAGGGGTCCCCACGGCCGCGTCTCGGAGCGGAGGGGATTGTTCTCTTTCCGGCACCCTGGTCTGGGCTGGGGAAGGGGTAGGAGGGAAGCCAGCAGGAGTTGGGTGACGCGTGCGTGAGCGCGCGGTCTTTTGCTTTGGAGACGGGCAGAGCGACCTACAAGCCTCTGGGTGGCACCCCGGCTCTCGGCCCTTGTATGGAAGTAGGAGCGGAGCCCGGAGGGTGCCAGGACTCTGAGCTCACGGCTCCCAGCTCGCAGACACCACCCGGCTGCGGGCAAGTTCACAAAGCCGGGGAGATGGCGGCGGAGAGAGCCGCGCCGTGGGAGGAGGTGGGCCGGAGGACCCCCACCCGCAGCACCCACGCCAGCGGCGCCCGGCAGGAGGGGTCAGCAGGAGGCGCCGTTTACAGGGTTATCTAGTCACCTTGACTGGGGGGTGTGTAAGGGGGGTGATTCGAGAAAGTTTCTGGAATGGAATATTTCTTCAGTGCTACGGGGGGGGGGGGGGGGGGGGTTTGAAAAAAACCGGGGGGGGGGGGAGGGAAGGGTGGTTATGTTAAGTGATGGTTGTTCGGGTGGATTAAAAACTCTCAATCTGTCAGATGGGAAACTGAGGCCAGGGTGGCTGCAGAAGCTTATGGAAT
>NW_007726406.1:259979-313245 GCF_000696425.1 Galeopterus variegatus | reverse complement strand
GACTGGGGGGTGTGTAAGGGGGGTGATTCGAGAAAGTTTCTGGAATGGAATATTTCTTCAGTGCTACGGGGGGGGGGGGGGGGGAGTGGTGTCTGAAAACAACCAGGGGAGGGTGAAGGGAAGGATGATTATGTTAAGTGATGGTTGTTCGGGTGGATTAAAAACTCTCAATCTGTCAGATGGGAAACTGAGGCCAGGGTGGCTGCAGAAGCTTATGGAATGGGGATAGATGTGAGGTGGGTCCAGTTGAGCTTGAGAGTCTGTCTGTAGCCTCTCCCTCATCTGCTCCCCCATTTTCTTGCAGTCTTCCAATGCCCTCATCTTCCTCCCCTCCAGTTTTTGGTATGTTCCTGCTATGGGACTGTCGCTGAAAGCACAAAAGGATGTGCTGGGATCTTTGAATAGGAAAGAGACGCTGAAGGGAGGCTCTATCTGAAATAGCTTCCAGACCTGAGTCAGGGTGGGGAGAATGGACTTTTTTGCAAGTTTAAGCACAGAATAAAGGAAAATGGGTTTACATTGCAGCAACACACAGAATGGCAAGACAGAAGGAAGGACTTCCTAATATTGAAGGTTGTTGGGCATGAAGGTTATGCCTTCTTTTGGGGTGCAGAGAAGTCCTTCTTTCTGTGAATGCTTGACCTGTACCCCTGCCTGGAAGCAGAGGGTGACTTTGTTGGTCCTGGTGTCTTTTCAGCCTAAAGTGGCTCTACATGTGGTTGTTAAGGACCTAGGTCTGGAGTCAAATTACTTGGATTCGAATCCTGGCACTACCACTTGCTGACCCTGTGACCTTGGACAAGCTGCTCAACCTCTCTCAATGTCACTTGCCTGAACAGTATGAGCTCACAGGGTTTTTGTGAACATTAGTGCTACAAAGAAATGAGTGCTGCCTGTTATATAGTACATGCTCAATAAACGTAACATTGTTTTTATTATTTCACTATCTCTGAGAGTCCAGGCACCTCCTCAGTTTCTTTCCCTTGGGCCATATAGAGCACCAGGAGCTGGGAGTGTACTGAGGGGAAGTTCAAAAGGTTCTGTCAGGAACCAAGGCCCCTTTGCCAGCTGACCTTGTGTGGGCAGAACCTCTTGTCCTCCTGCATTCCAGAGACACGTGTGCAGAGTGTGCAGGCCTCCAAGCTGCTTGGAAGTCCTTTGCAAGGTCTGCAAAGCTGGAGTGTTGTCGGTGGTCAGAAGCTTGTGGTGGGATGCAGAGCCCAGGAGGCAAGCCATTCACAGCACCAGCCTCTGGCGGGAGTGTGTGCCTGCTCATCGGGAAGCAGCAGCCAGTGTTCAGATACTGGGGAGGCTCTGCGTGAGCGCTCAGCTGTTCTCTGACCGGCAGAGGGGGCTTCTGGGGAGATCCCTGAGCGGGAGGGACTTTGAGATGCCACTCGTAGGATGCAGCTGAGGCAGAAGCTGCTGTGGCACAGGGGTTGAAGGGGATGGAACCGTCAGGCAGTGTTGGGTGGGACTCCTTTCACTTTGATCATGTATGTCTGGAGGGCGTGAAGAAGAGAAGGAGTAGAGCAGTATCTGGAGTCTGGAAGATGGTGGTTGGCAAGCTTGGGGTAACTTCCCACTTTGGACCTCAGACAGGGGAGGGAAGTCTGGGCCTTCCTTCCCGAGGCTGCCCGCCCTGTCTGCCATAGAGTCTGTGTATGAATTATCCCTGCCCACAGTGCCCCCAGCTAAAGTGGGATTCTGATTCAGATCTTGCTGGTAGTTGCACCAATGCCCGTGACTCTCCATCTGGCCTGGACCCACCCTTCCTCCTTTTGCCAGTGGAGACAGGAGGGAGGAAGTTTAGACCTGGAGGCTGCTAGCAGGACCCCATGGGCAGCTCAGCTGAGAAAGGCTTGGCTCAGGAAGTGGTCAGTGGGTGTGTATGTGTCCCTGCCTGGCAGCATGCTCCCTGGGAGAAGTTGGGAGGGGATATGCTGGAAAGGGCATGGGTGAGGGGCAGTGGGAAGAATCAGCTTTCAGCTGCTGGCCTGTGGCCCAACATGTTTAGGAGTTGTCAGGTCCCAGACCCAGGTGGTTTCATGTTTATGGCTCTTGGGATCTGGTTACCCAAGGAACAGAGGCTGCCTAGACCCAGCCTCCCTCTGACCCTCCCCCTCCCGCTTGCATCCTTGCTGTCTCTTGTGCATGTCTGCTTCTCTTCTCTGCCCTCTGCCCAGCCTGGCGCTGTTTGTCTTCTTCCTGGGCCCTCTCTTTCTCAGCCCTTCTGGATGCTCACTGCCTCCCCACAGCCTTTCGAAGACCTGAGGGTGGGAGGTAAGCCCCATAGAGGGCTGGGCCTGAGATGGAGTGCAGTTCTCTTCTCCATGAAGTCTCTTCCCACCACAAACATCCTGTGGCCTTCTCAGCCAGGGCCCCAGGAGCAGTCCCTTCAGTCTGCTTCCTAGGATTGGTCAAGCAGCTTGTGCAAAGATTGGATCCGAATGGTGAAAAGAGCCATAATTGGTGAGAACTTCCAGCAATGTGTGTCTGTGTGGCCCTGCGTGCATGTGTGCATATGTGTGTGCCCCTGCATGTGTGTGCATACGTGTGCCCCTGCATGTGTGCATATGTGTGTTCCCCTGTATGTGCATGCATGTGTGCCCCTGCGTGTGTGCATATGTGTGTGCCCCTGCATGTGTGTGCATACATGTGCCCCTGCGTGTGTGCATATGTGTGTGCCCCTGCGTGTGTGCATATGCATGGGCCCCTGCATGTATGTGTGTGTACATGTGGGCCCTTGCATGTGTGCACATATGTGTGCATGCCTGTATCAATATACACATATGTGCACACGTGTGTGGGAGTGCCTGTGCATTTGTGTGCTCCTGTGTGGAATGCAGCAAGACAGGGGCAGCTAGTGTGCAGACATGAGGTGGAAGCCACTCTGCTGTGCATGCTGTGGGTGGCAGTGAGTCTGCACTCAGGCAGACTCCTTGCTTTCCTGTCCCCTAAGCCTGCACCAGAGTCTAGGCAACCCAGAAGTTACCGTAGTTGGAAGCTCCAGCCAAGGGGCTGGATTGGAGGATACCCAGGTCCTGAGAGAAAGCCTAAGTGGGGGACAATCAAGGGCAGAGCTCATAGGGAGCTGCAAATGGCTCATCTCACTAAGAGGGGGGCTGTGGCTTCAGCTGCCACTAGCCTGGCACACTCCGGTGTGGAGAAGGGGCTGGGTCCCTGGGAGATGGGCAAGGCCACTGGGGTTGGAAAGGCAGCTTAGAGCAGGCGCCCCCCCAGGGGCACTGCCCACAGGAGTGAGCTTGGTCTGCTGGAGGCAGCTGACCTATTTTTCTCAGGAATCTTCCTGCCTTTCTGTTCTCTCTTGCGTGAATAAGCAGGAGACTGGTGAGTAGCAATAGGCCTCCACCAGCGTTGTGGAGAAAGATTTCAGGTGGGCCGGGCTGTGAGGGGGTTTCAGCCAGCCTGCCTGTCCTCTGAGAAGAAAGCGGGCTGGGGAGGCCCCCTCAGCCCAGCCTTCTGTCCCCCCTCACAGTCACATGTCCCACTGAGATGGGGTTGTGGCATACGACCTGCACACAGGCTTGTCTTCACAAATTGTATAAGGTGAGTCACTGTTCTCATTTCCTGGCTCAGAGTAGAGGATGTTGACGTTTCACCAGGAGCAAATATGGGACTTAGATTTCCCACTTACTTCTCATACCTATCTGGAACTTCACCCGAGGAGCCCAGCTGTGGCAGGCCAAGCCTGTGATGCCCTCACTTAGCCGGGCCTCTGTGCTGTCTGTTGGCATTGGGGCACACATGCACACCTGAGTGCGTGTGTGTGTGTGTGTGTGTGCGCGCGCGTGTGTGTGTGTGTAGGGGAGACGGGTCATGGGTGTGGGGGTGTGGCTTTGCTGAGAAGCCATTAAAGGAGCAGAGCTGACATTGAATTACTGACTTCCTTCCTGCCAGTGGCTCATGGGGAAAGAGCTCTTGGAAATACAATCTAGCCCAGAGCAAATTAAGGTTGCTAATCGCATCGCTGCTGCCTCCCGGGCTGCTGGGGGGAGCCCACCCGAGAAGGGTCAGGAGGAGAAGCACCCGCAGAAGAAAGGAGCCTGCTATCTCAGTCTTCCCTCCCTGTGCTCTTCCTAAGGGTCACAAGTTTTCCCGGCTGGTCCTGGTCTGGGCTCTTCTGACCTCTGACTTCCAACCCTGAGAGATTTGACGGGGAGTCAGGGGCTGGAAGGGCAGTGAGGACATGGATGGAGAGACCAGAGGAGGGTGGGACTTCTTCTCTGGGACCTGTCTCGGATGGTGTGGGGGTCTTCTCTGGAGGTGGAAGGATGTCCAAGGGACAACCAACCTCCAACCCACCTGCCTTCTGGGAAGGAGGGCAGGGTCACCATCCCATGTCGGGTACAGGACTCTGTCTCACGCTTTCTGGGTGCTCTCAGCTCTGAGCAGTGGGGAGTCTGTCCTCTGCCTTCCTCACGCCATCCCTCTGGGCGTGTGCCTCCTACTTCATGAGAGCCCCGGGTCTGCCAGCTTCCTGGAATCTCCTGGAGCCTCCTGGCTCGTCAGGGAGGAGGGATTGGGGGACTATTGGGGACTGTGCCTTTTTTGGACTCAGCAGGGATTATTTTTAGGCTGGCAGATGGAGGTGGCGGTGGCTGTCGCTGGTATTATTAGTCAACAGGCCCGTGGTTTGAGAGTCTGGTGCCCAGAGTAGGAGGAGGCAGAGGAGGAGACTGCAGCAGGGACTCGTGCTAATGAGTGACGGAGGCGGGGGCTCACTCCGCCTCCCCCAACAGCCGCCAGCCAGACTCAGACAGGGGCTCCCAGGCCTCAGGCAGAGTGGGGTTCACCCAGAGCCAGTCCAGCTGCCCTGAGACAGGTCCACCCTGGAGTCCTTTTCTGGTCCTCCTGGGCTGCAGGGGCTGGACTTTGAAAACCTGTCTGAGCATGAGGTGGGAGCGGCTGACCTCTGACTCAGTGCCTTAAGTGGGGATGGGGGTGTGGGCGGAGGTGCATGAGGCCTTGGTCCCCTGGGCCTGTCACTGGGGCAGGATGGTATGATGGAACTGGGATCCTGACTTGCCACCTGGTACCTGAGTAACTTTGGGTGAACCACACAACCTCCGTGTTTGCTGATTTGTGAAATGGAGACAGTAGCGCTTTGGCTGGGGGCCACTGTGGGCATCGAGTGAGATTCGTGTCACCTTCCTAGCACAGAGGGTGCTGTAGTGTAGGTGTGTGCGCCGTGTCAGGCTTGCCTGCCCGCTGAGCTTCTCAGCCCTGGCTCCCCACGCCTTGCCCGGGTGTGCAGAGTGTTTTCTGTTGTCCGCGGGCACCACCTTCCTCCCCAGCCTTCCCTTGTGGACGAGCTCCAGGTTGCGTGTGTTGAACGTGGGGCCATGCCAGGCCCCGGCTGCCTCGTGGATCTGTGCCTACAGGGGGTCCACTGGCAGCCCTGAACTCAGCTACCCACTGGGTACCACCTGGCCCAGACAGAGGGAGCTTTGTACCCTATGGGCTTCCCAAAAGGTCAGCCAGACCACGGGGGCTGCCTCGTCCTCTCTGGCCCTCCTGCTCTCTCCTCCCTGCCAGGGCAGAATGGCTCCAAAGTAGGCTGGGCAGACCCCCAAGATGCAGATTTGACAGGCTCAGGGCACCACTGTTTCCTGCCTCCTCTAAAGAGGGTGTAAGATCCTTGGCACCTCCTTCCTACTCTGCCCACCCCCGCCAATGCCAGTTTTTCCCTTTGAGGGAGAGGCCTGACCCCTCTGGCTGCTGCTGCGATGGGGGAGGGTCTGAGGTCCCCCTCACAGCCTTGGCCCCGTGGGGCACTCCCCTTCCTCTGCTGTCCCCTCGTCCAAGCAGTGGGCCCTTGCTGCAGCTGGCCCTGCTGGGGACAAGCCTGCCTGCTCCCTTCCAGCCTCAGCGCTGTCCCCACAACCCCAGTTCTGGGTGCTGTGATTGTCTGGGTCTGTGTCTGGCAGCTGAATCTCTGTTGCCGTCACTGTCCCTGAACTCTCCCTCCAGGGACCGGGCTGTGCGTGTGTCCAGCTTGCACCAGGCCCGTCTGCAGCCCTCTCCTCCTTTGCTTCTCCAATCTCTTTCACTCTGGATTTGGGTTTGGTCCTCTATGTTTGAGTCTCTCTCTCCTCCATCAAGCCCCTCTTCTGTCTTTACTGCCAGCCTGCTTGCTTTTTTTTTTCACACCGAGCTCTTCTGGAGAGAGTGTTTTATTAGACATACTTTGGCTCAGAAAGGATCAGGTTTAGGAAGAAGTACTCGTGGGTTATAGAGTGAGAGAACATGCTCTGTATGTGTGCGTGCGTGTGTGTGTGCGGAGCAGATGAGGAAATTGGGTAAATACGTTAGGATCCAGGAAACCTGGAAGGCTTGGGCTCGGGATGTGGGCTGCCATACCACCCCTCTGCTTTCTTCTGGGGAAGCTGTCTCATTTGTCTTGCTCTGTCTCATTGTCTTTGGGATGCTCTTCTCTGCAGCTGCTTCTCCTAGGTTGAAGGTTCCTTCAGAAGAGGTGGTGGGTGGGGGCTGACAGCCATGGGGGAGAGGCGGGGGTGGGACCAGAGCCTGGCCAGTGCTGGGAAGGTGTGAAAGAGGCAGGCTCGTTTCCATGCAGCGAGAATGAGGCAGCGCTCCTGCAAATCGAATGCACAGTGCAAGGTGGGAAGTCATGCCAGAGCCAACCCCTCATGTCATTGCCCCCAGAGCCCTTGACCTGGCAGCCAGCTCTCCAGAACATTCCCCACTGTGAGGGGAGCCTGACTGTTCCCCCAGGCCTCTCTTCCTCCTGCCTGTGCTCTAGGACCACAGCCCTGAAGGAGCCACCTTCTGTGGCCCACTCTGCCCAACCCCCCCAGTGACCTGGCGCCTGGGCACAGCTCCCTCATCTTCCCCAGGCTCCTGCAGTTCCCCCTCACAGGTCTGTGCTGCACATACGTGCACGCATGCTGCTTCTGCTAGCTTGTGCCTGCCGTTTGCCCATTCCTCTTGATCCATCATTGGTCTTAGTGCTCCTGGAGGCTAGGAGGCAGGCTCGTCTGCCTTGCTGCCCCCGGGGTTGTGGGGGAGGCGCCAGCAGCAGCTGGGCCCTCTCCAGCTTCCCCTGAGGGCTGGCATGCAAACTTAGCTTGAAGCAAAGCTGGGGGTGGGGGAGCTGGGAAACCTGCTGGGGCCTCAGGCAGGTGAGTGCAGCACTCTGCTCAGCTCCAAAAATACTCTGTGATCTTAGCTCTTTCTCTAGAAAACAGTGATGTCACTAGGAGCCAATCAGCTTCTGGAAGGGCTTGCCTCCTCCTCCTCCTCCTTCCGCAACTTGCAGGGGAGGGGGATGGGGAGACACACATAGACAACATACAGACAGACCTAGAGAGACAGGCACAGAAACACACACACAGAGACAGAGCCCCATCGACACAGAAAAGCAGGCAAAACCCCTTCCCTTCTCACAGAAATGCACGGACCCCCGCCCCCCAACACACACATGCGCGCGCACACACACACACACACACACACAAGCTAATCGAGACAGAAAGAGGGAGAGGGACAGGCAGGTAGACAGGATCACACACAGAGTGGGAACTGGAGAGAGACAGAGAGGAATCAGAGACACGGAGAGAAAGAGAGGAACAGGACAGACACACACACACACACACACACACACACACACAGAGAGACACAGAGATAGGCAGGAGCACACAGGGCTGGGAAGTGCTTCCTCAGGGCATCCTCTCCCTGGGGGAGGGCCCAGCAGGCCCCTGGCTTTGAGCCTGGGCTTGGGTACTGTGGCTGCTGTCCTTGGTACTGCCCTGAGGAGTCTAGGACCGGGAGGGGCGGAATGTGGAAAGCTTGTGGTCACCGGGAGAGATGTATGCACAGGGCAGGCAGGGAGGAGGCTTCCCCTGGCTGCCCCTTTCAGTGGGACATAACTGGACAAGGTGACCTGTGGCCTCCCTGGTCCTGCTGGGATGGGGGAGTGTCAGCTGGGAATGGGGCTGCACGCCCTGTGTGGGGCCCAGGAGCGGGTGCTGCTGTGCATGGGGTTGCCTCTCTGCAGCATCTTCCAGCTTTCTGCCCCCTTCCTTGCCTCTCCCCTGCCAGCCAGGATGGGTGTGCGGCGGTATCCAGCTGTCTGTTTTCCTTGTCCTCTGCCCAAGATACAGAGAGCCCTGGGGTGCCCCTCCTCCATCGCCAGCATTCTGCTCTCCTAATGGTGATGTCTGAAGCTTCTCAGAGAGTCTGATAGATTCAGGGCTTGGAAACGGGAGGGCTGTGGGCTCCTCCTGCCCCTCCCTGCAGCAGGGCTGGCACAGCACGGTGGGTCGTGGGAGGAGGGGCTGCAGAGGCGGGCTCAGGCCCGTGGGGCTTTCCCTCTGGTGTTGCCACGAGCAGCCTTGCTGCTCTGCTGCTTGTTAGGGATTCCCTGCTCCTGGATGGAGTACTCTTGTTTTTTGCTGCGAACATCAAGCTGAGCGGGGGTGGGGCGTGGGAGGAAGCGGCTCTGCGTCCCGGTTCAGGAAGAACAGTCACGTCCACAGCTGGCCAGGCCTGCAGGCCTCCAGAGAGCACCGAGGCCCCTCCAGCTCCACATCTATGACTTCTTTTAATTCTGTGGGTGTATAGGGGGTCAGAGCACGATCATGCCTGCTGCTCTTGGGCACTGGGGAGGAAGGGTCTGGTTTGTAGGACTGAAGAGAACTGCTTCCTTCTCCTCCCCTGCCCCCAGGTTTGTGGATGCTTGGGGGCCTCCAGAGCAGAGGGAGGTGTGAGCAGAGAGATGGAGAAAGAGTGGAGGGTGCGCTGGGGATCCTTGGGGAGGGCAGAAGGAGGGCGGGATGCAGGAGCAGAGCGGCCCTGAGGAGGGGCGGGGTGCTGGGACTGCTGGGCAGGATCTCATTGTCATCCCCTCTCTATGTCCTGACTTGGCTGTCCCTGTTAGGCGCCCACGGCCTGCGAGAGGAGCCCGAGTTCGTGACGGCGCGCGCCGGCGAGAGCGTGGTCCTGCGATGCGATGTGATCCACCCGGTGACGGGACAGCCCCCGCCATATGTCGTGGAGTGGTTCAAGTTCGGGGTCCCCATCCCTATCTTCATCAAGTTTGGCTACTATCCCCCCCACGTGGACCCTGAGTATGCAGGTAAGGCCGGCCCCCTCTGCCCGCTCTCGCTTTCTCCTTGCTCCTTCCGGGGATGCTGGTGGTCCCTGTGCGCTGCTGGTCCCTCCACTTCCATGGCTGTTGCTGCCGGTCCTTCCCTGACCGGCCTGTTATCTCTGCCTTTCACAGCTCTGCCTCTTTCCTCCTGTCCTTTGGACTCCGGTAGGTTTTAGTTAAGTGGTGGGAGGAGTGGGAGCAGGAGCTACGCAGAAGAGAAGCCCTTCCGAAGCCCTTCTGAGCGGCACGGCCTGGCGCGGGCACGGGCTGGGCTCCCACATGCCAGCAGCGCAGGAGAGGACGCCTGTCTGGCCGTGCCCGTTCCCTCCCTCTGGCTCTGCAGTTGGGGGTCCTGCCGCCTGTCCTCCTCTTCTCATGGCCGTCCCTGTGGCAGTCTTGCTGTGACTCGCTGCTGCCACCTGCCAGCAGCCTGCAGGGAGGAGGGCGTGGGGTCCGCGTGGCAGTGAGTGTGAGCGTGTGCGGGGCTGAAAGGAAGGGAGGAAACTGGCAGACCCTGCTCCTACTTTTACCTCCACTTGCGGCTTCTGAGACCGGAGCTGCTTTTCTTGCAGAATGCCTGGCTCTCGCTTTCTTTCTGGCCAGGGTTGGTTTTAGTCGTCTGGTTTTTAGGCAGCTGGCAAGTGTCAGGATGAGGAGGAAGTAGAGGCGGCAGTGGTGCTGGCTTGGGGTGAGGGGTGGGTGAGGTGAGAGGTGGACTTGGGGCTGCTCTGTCCCTCTGGTGTGGAGGAAGGGGCTTCTGTTGCCACACTTACCTGCTTACTGCCACGGTGTGCACAGGGGGCCTCCTCAGGGGGGAGAGGATAGGGTTAAGGAAGGGTGGCCTTTGCTCTGCCAGCTGCTCCTTTCCTTGTTCTTGGGTTCATAGGGCCTGCTGCCCGCGACTCCTGGAGTTGCTGGGCTTTGGTAAGATGTAGCCTTTCTGGCACCAATGGCAGGACTGGGGGTCCCTGCCTTCCTGGTCCCCTCCCACCTTCCCCCATCCTACTGTAGGGAAGCTGGGTGTGGTGGTCCTGGGCACCCAGTGTAATAGGGACATTGCTCATCCTGAATGGAGATGCTCCAGCACCTGCTGGGGGCCCCTGTCCTCTTCTGTCTGTACCTCTGCCCCTTTCTCTTTTGTCTCTTCTCAGCTCTGTATCTGTCGTGCTTTTCTTTTGTCCCAAGAGATCTTCAAAAGGATGGGAGAACTCTAAGGACTTGGGGCTTTTCTCAGTGCTGAACGTGCTGAGCTGCCGTTGTAGGCTGGGGCGGGGCCTGCTGAGGAGGGAGAGTGGCCCTGTGGCCAGGGCGCTGTGACTTTCCTTTGCCACCTGCTGCCAGAGGGGGTGCCAGCTGTTATTCGGGGGCCCTGCTATTTTCATGTTATTCGTGGGAAATGGTGTGAAGGATATGATGGGTCCCCTGCCTTTGGCTGGGGTCGGGGGTGGGGAGCTTCTGTCCTTGCACTGATGGGCCTCTGGGGCTTCAAATCACTTGTTTTTCCAGGTCGGGCCAGTCTTCATGATAAAGCTTCTCTGCGGCTGGAGCAGGTTCGCTCTGAGGACCAAGGCTGGTACGAGTGCAAAGTGCTTATGCTGGACCAGCAGTATGACACCTTCCACAATGGCAGCTGGGTCCACCTCACTGTCAATGGTGTGTAAGGCCTCCAGGGGCTGCCCCTCTAGACTGTACCCCGTCCCTCTCCCAAGTCCCTGCTGCATGCCATAGCAGCTTGCTCCTCCTGGGCCCCCTCAGTTGTCTTCTAGATCCTCTGGGCTCTGTGGGGATGCACACAGCAGCTCCCTGTGTACATGGTAGTGTCAGAGTTCCTTAGAGGGAGGTGGGAATCTGCTTCTTGAAACCAGAAGGGTTGAGGCTTTGCGGAAGCAAAATCGGTCACTGTTGGGGTCACTTCCCAGCCTCGGGATGACCCTGCTAGGTCAGAGAATGCCTTTCCACTCTCCAGTGGAATTCCTGGAGTCCTCTATTAGTCTTTCTCTTCAGGTCGATATTTTCATTCCTTGTTAAATCTATTCACTTGAGTAATATGTACTGAAGGTCTACCGTGTGCCCAGCCCTGCACCAGATGATGGATAAACGGTGGTGAGCAAACCCAGCATGATCCCTGCTCATATGGGGTTACCTATGCATAAAGCCTAAAAATCCTTGGGGGGGTAACATGTTTAATAGCCATTGGTCATTTATAGCTTGGGTGCAATGGATTGTGCTGGCTATAGATGCTTTCCAAGCGTTCAGCTAAGGGCAATGAAGTTGGGGTGAGCTTGCCAAGTTCCTGGGGCTGGCCTCGGCTGGGGGCCTGTGTCCATACCTATGTTGACACCTCGGGCTGGGCCCTCAGGTCTCCCTGGAGGGACATTTCCCCTTACCTGGGAGCCCTTACCTGGGAGGAGGTTCTCTGGAGGAGCCCGAAGGCTGGAACCATGGAGAAAAGATGAAGAAGTGGTCCCCATAGTGAGAAGGGGGTGAGTTTTTGTTTTGTTTTATTTTTTGGGGAAAGACTGTTATTCTTCTTTATTCAGTTGATGACAGAAATGTATCCAGTCACCCCTGTGTTGCAGACACTCTGCTGGTTACTGAGGCTTTGACAGCATATGTGCGTGGAGGTGCCACAATACAGCTCAGGTCCTTATGGTTTTGATGTCTGAGGCTGTAGATGCTGCAGTTGGAGGAGAGTGATTGTTGCTCTTCCTGGCTTGGAAGCTTCTCCAGTGTTGAGCCTTGAAGGATGGCTCCATCTGTTCTCCCCAGTGGGCTTGGGTCAGACCCATGGTCCTTCTGGGTCTGAGAAGCTGAACCAGGTGCTGGAAGAACAGAACACCTTAGCAAGAGCATTGGCCCTCCTTCCACCCGAGATGCAGTTGGTCCCTGTCAGTTAGTCCCAAGAGACTGTTGGAGGCATATTCTAAATCTTGGGTGGGTTGTCCCCACCACCCGGCAAGTTTTTGAGTCACCTCCTTTTGATGACAGCTGTTGCGTGTGCAGGGAATGAAAACTCATCTTAATATTAGACCAAGCAAAACATAATCAGGAAGTAAATCTGCTGCTAAAGCTTCCCCAGATGAACTCCAAGCCAAGAGTCTCACGTTGCTACCTTTCTCTCCCATGCCCTTTCCAGAAAGGGGTTGGAATCATCTGGGGGTGCTGCCTCCTCTCCTTTTACCTCATCCTGGTTAGTGGCGTTCATTTGAGGAATCTGAGATATCAGGTGTTCAGGAGACTCTCATATGACGGGAGAGTAGAATTTAGTTTGCTGTCACATCTCCGTCCTTGTTTGCACGAGTGGGAGTTGATTCTCTGGGAATTCCCACTTGCTTGGAGTGTACTAAGCATGGACCAGGACCCTTAAAAGATGTGGTTGATCTCATGAACCCACTGCATATTAGCTGTGTGGTCCTCTCTGAGCTTCAGTTTCCTCGGTTACTAAAAACAATGCCTATTTGCAGGGTTGTTGTGAGGATCAATGAAATGCTGTGTGAAGAGTATCTTGCACAGTGTCTGGAACATTAATTACATGTGGGTAATTATGTGTAAGACGTGGCAATTCTCTTTCTTAAGAAAGAAAAAAGATAGAATCAGATGAAAATGTAGGAGCAGGGATTTCAGGCTGAAAGATGCAGAGGACTTTGGTGGTTTAAAAGTCCTTGTGGATCCATGAATAATTATCCATTCAAAACATATTTTTGGATGTCCACTCCATGGCAGGCTCTGGGGATACAACCAGGAATCAAAACCCAGTTCCAACTTTTAAGGAGACTTCAAGAGATAGCCAAGTCCAGAGACGATTGCAGTGTGGCTTTGGAAGCACAAAGGAAGGAGAGAGCGTCTCTGCAGAAATGGCCTCTGTTCAGAGACCTGGCAGGGGTAGGGTGTGGGGAGGGCAGGGTACCCCAGGCAGAGGGAGGAGAGTGGTGAGCTCAGGGAGGGCAGGCAGGTTGCTCACATGGAGGTGTTGGGCAGAGCAGCTAGGTGTGGTCCACTGTTTCCTCCAGGGCTTGAGGGCCAGGGCTGATGATACAACCTACTTTGCCATAAACAAGGAGCCTACCTGCAAAATGGTTAGCTCAGAACAGATACCTCCCAAGGCGAGAGAGCGACCTCTCTCCCCTTACTCCCCCTTGAGAGCGACCTCTCTCCCCTTACTCCCCCTTTCCCTTCTTCCCAAGTGCTGAGGTTCTTTCCAGCATGATTGTTCCCATTGTTGAAGGAAAGAATCTAAGCACCAGCATTTCATTGCTTCCAAACCAGACTGTTTAATGTCAGGCATTTTCTGACAGGGATCACCTTTGGAAAATGAAAGGCCAGTGAAAAATTAGAATTACAAATTGTCTCATTCTCCTTCTGTGTTTTCTTTGAAGACCAGTTGGATGGAAACAAACCCAATTACTTCTTTATCACATATAAAGTACTCCAGAAGCCCAAGCCAAGCCGTGCTTTAGGTGGGAGAATTACTTGGAGGAGAGGCCAGCCTATTTCTAACCTGCACTATTAATTATAGGGCACTTGTAAAAAAGAATTAAGCCTGGAAATGCAGTTGGCAAGCTAACATCTAATTCAGTAAATAATTGGGAGTCAAACCGTTATTTTCCTGAAAACTCGAAATTGTTCAAAGTACTTTCCCGATTAGCACCTAAATAATAAAGTAATTATGTAATTAGTCAGTAATTTGTCACTTCAGGATGTAAATTTAATTTACTATCTTTTCTTTTAAGCTTGACGCCAGAGGTGATGGAGGCTGTGGAGGCATTAACTTTGTTTCAGGGGCAGGCTGGGCAGGGCAGGCTCCCCTGGAGATGAGCCACACTCCCAGATGGGAAGGGAGGCCTGGAGTTGGGATGCCAGGACCCCTTCACAGGACTTGGAGTGATCTCTACCATTATTTTTAGTTTATTCTAGACATTGGGCGAGAACTGATTTTCTTCCATGAACCCCTTTTGTGCCGACACTGAGCCACGGGCTTGGGGGGTGATAGACAAAAGTGTCCTTGCTGTGGCCTTGCTCTTAGGGAGTTGTGTGTGTTTGCATCTGTGTTGGCCTGTAGTGTGTGTATGCGTGTACACCTTTATTCATGTATTCGTTCTGTGTATTTGTTCCTTTGCCAAATGTTTGTTGAGCTCTCTGCTACCACCAGGACCTGTGCTGAAATCAGCTGGGCACACTGTGGGGTGGCACAAAAGGTGTCTGCTCTCCAGGAACCATCATTCTAATAAAGGGGACAGATGAGAAGCAAGTAAACAAATATATTCATATAAATATCTATACAGTCACACACCACATAATGATGTCTGGGTCAGTGATGGCCCACATATGTGATTGTGGTCCTGTAAGATTATACCAAAGGTGAAAAATTCCTGTCACGTAGTGACGTCATAGCCATGGTAACGTCGCAGTGCAGTGCATTACTCACGTGGGAGCAATAGGCTGTTCTGTGTAGCCTCGACGTGTAGCAGGCTGTGCCATCTAGGTTTGTGGGAGGGCACCTCGTGATGTTCACACAGTGACGAAATTGCCTGACGATGGATTTCTCAAAATGTATCCCCCTTGTTAAGTGATGCATGGCTAGATATATATGTGTACACGTACGTCCTGCAACCTACTTCAAAACGCTGGTGGGAAGGTCTGTATTATCTTTCAATTTGATTTTTCCACGAACTTGATGCACATAGTATACACACACACACACACACACACACACACACACTTATATATATTTGTGTATACGTATAACTATAGTTAGTGATATGTGCTTTAAAGAGACTAAAACAGTGTTAGGGAACAGAGAATGCTGGAAACACCGTCTTAGATGGGCTGACCAGGTAAGGTGGAGAGGACGTTTGAGCAAAGGTTTGCATAAACCAAAAGAGTGAGACGTGGGTACAGAGTTCCAGGTGGAGAGAACAGTGAACGCAGAGGTCCTGCTCGGATGTTCGAGGGACACGGAGAAGGCCGCTGTGGTTGGAGCAAGTGAGGGGGAGAGGGTTGTAGGAGATGAGGATGGCCTAGGGGCCAGGACCAGACCCTGAAGCGCTCTGACTGGATCCCAGGGCAGGGCTTGGTGGAGAGGCGAGGCCTCCTACAGCTTCTCATTGTGTCTCAGCAGCTCCCGGGGAGATGATGAGGGTGGTGGAAGTAAAGGTAGCATTACCTACATTGTACATGTGTGTGTGTGCAGTTTACAAATTCTTTTCACAAACATTATCTTATTTATTTCTCACATGAGTTCTGGGGGGTGGAGGATTTAGGGAAAGCCTAGAGAAGCTGAATACCTAGCCCAAGATTGCACAGATGGCAGGCTGGCTGGCATGTGACTTGGGTCCTGAGCTTTGGGTGCTTTGAGATGAGCTCACAGTGACCCATTCCAGTGTGGCACTGTGGGCCTCAGGGCTGGTGCTCAGCAGTGGGTCCTCCTTACCTTTTCAGGAGCCCACAGAACTGACGGTCAAGGGGTTAAGATTGACTGGATTGCTTCCACAAGCAGCTCAGGCAATGGGGCTGAGGCTCTTAAAAGCCGATTATCCAAACAGGATGGAGTTTTAATCAAATCTCCAATGAAGGGGGAAGATAACCTGGCATAATCAGAGGGGAATTAAGAAGGGAGTAGCCACAGAGTGGACTCTCTACCTTTATCCACGGAAGCCAGAAAGGGAGAAGGGTGGATGATTTTCTCTGCAGAATCTGGGGAAAGTAAGACTCTGTGTAGCCTTGGCCTGTAATCTGTGTTGAGTTTAGAAGGGGCTCAGTCGGTGGCCATCCTAGAAAGATGGGGGCCTGGCTGAGCTGGTGTTCAGGAAGTAGAGGCCCCTGCATGTCATGGGTAATGCTCAGGGGAAAGACCGAAGGAGGACAGAACACTGGGGAGCTGGTGGCAGACGGGTGCTGTGTAAGGGCCCCAGAGAGCTACGTGTAGGTCATGTCCCTAGTGCTGAGCACAGCAGCTTCCCCAGAGCAGATGCTCAGTAAACATTAGTTCATTGGGAATTATCTAAGTTCCATGGAAACAGCGTAGCCTTTGGGCCCAGCCAGACTGAGTCAGAATGCCAGGCTCCCTCCCTGGTAGCACAGGTGGGCAGAAGATTTCACCCTTCCCCACCTTCCTTCCCTCTTCCTCGCATCCCGCGGAGTCACAATGAGGGCTGTGCATGGGGTGGGCACTGCCTGCAGGGCAGCCACTGGCTGGCCCATCCTTTACCTTTGTGGTCTCCTTTGCAGCCCCTCCCACCTTTACAGAAACACCCCCCCAGTACATCGAGGCCAAGGAGGGCGGCAGTATTACTATGACCTGCACAGCTTTTGGGAACCCCAAGCCTATTGTCACCTGGCTCAAGGAGGGGACACTCCTTGGTGCTAGTGGGAAATACCAGGTGAGTGGTTGCTCCTCCTCCAAGGCAGTGTCCCCTGCAGCTGCCCAATGTCACTGTATGCACAGGCACAGTGTGCAGAGGGGAGCTGGTGGCCCAACTCAGCCTTGGGCATTGGAGGGAGATGGACAAGGAGTCACCTGCCCTCTGCATCCCCCAGATGGTCACAAGGCCATATCCACCTCTGCTTCTCTGATTCCATTTCTCTGCCTGAGGGTGGCATTGGGGACACCCAAGGGTGGGTGCTCAACTTGTCTGTTTTTGGCCCCCAGGTGAGTGACGGCAGCCTGACAGTGACATCCGTCAGTCGGGAGGACAGAGGTGCCTACACCTGTCGAGCATACAGCATCCAGGGGGAGGCTGTCCACACGACTCATCTGCTTGTCCAAGGTAGGAGTGACTTCTTCAGCCTTTTTATCTTCTGGGCTCTGGCAGGAAACTTCCAGCCCAGATGAGCTACAGAGGCTGTTTTCCTGGGGCACCACGGCTGGGGTGGTGGAGGTACACGCAGTCCATGAGCTGGCAGGCTGCTGTGTACCATGTGGCTCCCTGGCTGGAGCTTCCATGCTGGCTTGCCTGGGAAAAGGTCATGTCCATGGGCTGTGGGACAGTGTGGCAGGGATGCACTGTGCTGAGTGGCTTCTGGTTTCTCCTCTGTCCAGATAGCATCCCTGCTGTGCCTCTGCCTCCCCAGGAGAGGAGACCTCCCTTGGGTCGTTCATCCATTAGTGATGGCATCAATAAAGATAGGAATTCATTCCAAGCCCCAGACATTTAAATAACACCAAGGACATTTGGCAGAGCTGGGGTCTGTGCAGTCAGCTCTGGAAGATGCCAGTCTGCCCTGCCTGGGGCCCCAGAGCCCTCAGAAGGGGCTGGGTATTGCCCAGGACAGGGCAGTGTCCTGGTGGAGGGGTCTCTGCCCTGCATCTCCCAGTCCCCCTGCCTGCTGGAGGAACAGAGGGGGAGGGTTGGTGGCAGCCGTGTCCAACTGACAGAGCTGCCCAGGCAGGCGCTAACTCCTCCCGCCTCCCACCTCTGAGTGCTGAGTGGCAGCCAGGGCCAGAGGTCCCTCTGCAGCCTGCACAAAGGCTACCCCCTCCCTGGGGAGAGAGCCAGCCTCGCTGCTGCCTCTGTGCGGACAGCCAGCACCAGGGCCTGCAGGAAGTTCACCTCTGCCTCCTCTCCCCAAGGAGTCTTCCTAACCTCTGGCTGGTGAGACACACAGTGCTGACTCCTCTGGAGACAGGATTATTTCTTGCCCTGGATTTAAAAAGAGTGGCCTTTCTCCCTCCTGCATGTCTTCTGCTTGAGCTCTGCTGGAGAAAAGGCTGGGCAGAGAGGGGTGTGTGTATGGGGAGTGTGGGGGGGGTACAGATGTGGTTGAGAAGGTGCCTGGGCATCAACAGTAGCTGGAAGCATCTCCGTGAAAACTGCCCAGTGTGGTGCCCCCAGCACCCCTTCCTGAGGCACCTCAGAGCTCCCTGGGAGACCTGGTGCTGTTGGCCTCCTGCATCAGGTGAGGTTACGCTTGTTCTCTGTTCCCCCCAGGGCCTCCTTTCATAGTGTCCCCTCCTGAGAACATCACCGTCAACATATCCCAGGATGCTCTGCTCACCTGCCGGGCGGAGGCGTATCCCGGCAACCTCACCTATACCTGGTACTGGCAAGACGAGAACGTCTACTTCCAGAAGTGAGCATCCTGCTCGAGTCACTCACAGGGGTCCTCCCTGGCCCCAGGGACCAGGCCTGTGAGCAGGGACTATGCAAAGCTGCCTGTGGGTTCCAGGAGCTTGGGGAGGGGATGGTCTGTGTGTCCCACTTGCTATGGCCAGAGTCTTTGCATGAGGGGGCCTTGACAAGAGGGCCCCTGGGTATGGCAGGGGGGGCTGCATCTGGAGGGGGTGAAGGGGATGCCCTTCTACCTTGCTCTGGTGTCTGCTGGAAGACCCCTTCTCCCACCTGCCAGCGCCCTTCCCTGGTCATCTCCTTGTCAACTTTTCAGTGACCTGAAACTGAGGGTGCGGATCCTGATCGATGGGACCTTAATCATCTTCCGAGTGAAGCCAGAGGACGCAGGGAAGTACACCTGCGTCCCCAGCAACAGCCTGGGGCGCTCCCCCTCGGCCTCAGCGTACCTGACCGTGCAATGTGAGTAGGGGCCAGGGGCAGCCTGGCTGTGGGGGTTCCAGGAGGTTCTGGCCATGTTTGCTGGACTGGAGGCAGGAGGGCAGCAATGGCCAAGTGTCACTGGGGTGGATATGAGTGGAGGGAGGGACAAGGGACAGCTCCAGAGGAGGCTGAGACCCGCGGGTCAGCAGGGGAGAGCTCACTTGCTCGTGTCTCCTGTGGCTGGCCTCACTGTGTGAGTTAGCTGATTCATCCCATCCACGGCGCTGAGGCTGGATTCACAGAGCGCGGACCCTGTGAACAGCTGTCCTTCTGAACCGTTGCCCAGGGATTGAATGTGGCCGGCACCTTGGTGCCTTGAACAAGTTGCTCTTTGGGGCTGTTGTCTCAGGTGTCTGAGGGCACAGGGTTGGGTTTCCTGGTGCCACGCTCTCTGCCTCCCTCTGTGGAGGGTGTGCGAGGCGGGGGGAAGGGCCCTCTTCCAGGGTGACTTGGTCCAGCTCCTGTGTTGCTCTTCCCTATGGCTGCCCAAGACCCAAATGAATGAGCTGCTCCTCATGCCGGAGCAGGCGTGGCTTCTGTCGAGCACAGCGATTCAGGTTGCTAACCTTCAGTATCTGAGTGCAGTCAGTTGCCTTCCCACCCCCCACAAGCCGAGTGCCGTGTGAGAGAAGGATGAGTAATGAGAATCAATGTCTTCCTTTCGATTGGCGGATGGCCCGTCTCTCAGGCAACAAAGGCCCCACGTCGTTGCTGGAGGTGACAGGCTCTCTATCACTTGGGGGCTGGTGTGAGAGAGGCTCACACCCACAGCTGTGGGGTGGCAGGGGTGAGAAGTGTCACAGTCTGGAGATGGTGGCCCAGGGTCAGCAGAGGAGCCGAGGACAAGGCGAGGAGCAATCAGTGGCCTCAGCAGCTGGAGCTGGTCTGACTGTTGCACAGAGCTGGGCGTTTGGGCACCTGCCATTGAGTGCTCGTGGTGGGGGAGCCAAGCCGACCTGCTGAGCCCCGCCAGACCCTCATCTAGTACTCACGTCGTTTTTTCACCTCTGTGGAGTGACTGCTGGTGGGGCAGGAGCACCGTTCCTCCACACCCACCGTCAGCAGTGTGGAAGGACTCAGTGTGCTGCATGGCAAGTGCCCGGCTTTAGAGAGCTGTGAGGCCCGGGACATCAGGTCTGTGCCACTAGACCTGCAGTAGGACAAAGCAATGAAGACATTTTCATAAGTGACTGTGACGTGCCACAGTGGTGCTAGAGCAGGAGAGAACTGTGGGTGGAGGGTCCCCTGCTCATGGCTGGACACAGGCTGTACCACCTGGGCAGGAAGGCGGCACAGTGGGGGGGTCGTCAGAGGAAGGCGAACCTAACTTACATGCAGGCTCATCCTCAAAGCTGGAGGCTGTCTTCATGCTGGGAGGCGTGTTGTGGTTTCCCCGTCTCTCCACAGCACCAGCACTAGCGCCCACTCCCACACCAGCCATCCTTTTTACCTCCTTCCTGCCTTCAAAGGGAATCCAGGGGGTTGAGATTTACAGGTGGGTGAGACAAGGATCTTTATTTCTGCTAAAAAGCAGTGTTCAGAGTATTTCCCATTCATAAACCCTTTGAAAACCTTGGAGGAAAAAAAAACCCTCTCAGACAAAAGTAGGAAGCTATATCTAAATATACACCTCGGCCTGGTATTTATGCAATGCTGTTCTCTGAAGAGCTCACAACATTAAAAGATACCAGCCCATTCGTCCTCACCGCCCCTTAGTTCTGGATTCTTCGCCTCCGTGGCCCTCAGAGAAAGTGGGGGCTTTGGGAGGGGGTGACTCAGTCTGTGCCCCGGGAGTGCGGGGCTCTCTCACTGCTCTCCTGGGAGCCCTTCATCTGCTCTGTGGCCAGGGTTGATTCTGCATTTCAGCTGTAGCATCAGAAAAGAAAACTGAGGCTTGGGGAGGCTGGATGCCCAGCCAAATGGAGAGGAGGGAAAATAGCCCCCTGTGGTTATCCTGTGATGGTCTTAGGCATAGAGCTGACATTCCTCTTCTGGCTTAGGATGTGGAGTGTGACCTGCTCGCTGCCCATGGGAGACTCTGGGCTGAGGAAGTTTGGTGTTTTGGGGCTAAGGTGAGGGGTGTGGAGAGTCCTTGCCAACAGTAGCATCTGTGAGTGGTAGTGTTTGCGGAGCACTGCAGACTGGGACAGACTAGACGTGCCTTGAGGGCCAGCAGCACTGGCGGCAGCAGTACTTAGCAGTGCAGTGGGCTGGGCAAACAAGTCTGCAGCCTGCACTCTGCCTACCATCTGCAGCCTGTGGCTGTGGCTCTGCACCTAGCGCTGTGCCAGCTGGACTGCTGCAGTCGGAGCATCTGTGTTCGTGCCGGGCTGCCTCCTCCTGACTTTCTCACCTGGCTCCTCTCACGTCTTTCTTTTCTCTTACATGCTGCCCCATGCAGACCCAGCCCGTGTCCTCAACATGCCCCCTGTGATTTATGTGCCTGTGGGGATCCATGGCTACATCCGCTGCCCTGTGGACGCCGAGCCGCCTGCCACCATGGTCAAGTGGAACAAAGACGGCCGCCCCCTGCAGGTCGAGAAGGTGCTAGAGAGACGCGAGTTAGGGTGCAGAAGGAGAGGTGCCCTCTGATGCTGAGAGGCTGCCTCTGGGGTCTGGCTCTCTGCCAGGACTCCCCCCTCCCAGTCCTCAAACTCTGGGAAAACCAAGAGCTGCTTCCCGCAGGGGCTGTTGTCCCTCAGGGGCTGTGGTCCCGTAGGAGCTGTGGTGCTGTAGGAGTTCCTGTTCTCCCTGTGTGCAGATGCCCCGGCCTAGGCTCCAGCTGGCCTCTGTCCAAGTGTTCTGTATGTCCCAGCTCAGGTCCAGCCTGGCGGGGAGTGGGCCCGAGTGTCTGCCCCTGACCACTGCTTCTTGCTCCCTCGTCTATGTTTGGCAGAACCTGGGCTGGACCCTGATGGAGGACGGCTCCATTCGGATTGAAGAGGCCACAGAGGAGGCGATCGGCACGTACACCTGTGTGCCTTACAACACGCTGGGGACCATGGGCCAGTCTCCTCCTGCGAGGCTCGTCCTGAAGGTGAGGCCCTGGGCGGTGGGTGGCCCCCAAGAGCATGGCTTCTGAATCCCCAGCTTCACACGCGTGCCTGTGCTCTGCTCCCCAGGACCCTCCGTACTTTACGGTGCTACCAGGCTGGGAGTACAGGCAGGAGGCTGGCCGGGAGCTGCTCATCCCCTGCGCGGCTGCGGGGGACCCCTTCCCTGTCATCACATGGAGAAAGGTACCTGGGCCCTGGAACTGGGCCATGGGGGAGGGTCTGCACCGAGTGCGGTGACTGGAGGAGGGTGGTGGCAGGGCAGGCACTGGGGGCTCAGTGACCGACCGCCCTCCCCGCTCTGCTCACACTCCTGTGGGGTCGCTGGCTCCTCCCCTAACCTCCCTCCCTGCTCTCACCCCTCTCCTCCCCCTGCCGGGCCAAGGTGGGGAAGCCCAGCAGAGGCAAGCACAGCGCCCTGCCCAGTGGCAGCCTCCAGTTTCGTGCCCTGAGCAAGGAGGACCACGGGGAGTGGGAATGTATCGCCACCAATGTGGTCACAAGCATCACTGCCAGCACCCACCTCACCGTCATCGGTACGTGGCTGGTGGGGCCGGGCTGGGTGGTGGGGCAGAGGGCAGGCCGGCTGGGATCCTGGTGCTAGACTCCAGGAAGACATTCCATGGTGACTGTTCACCCTCTGTGGGTGTCCTTCCTAAGTCAGTCCAGCCCTGCACTTCCACGTGCAGCTCTTGCCGTCTGTGGGCTCTGCATGGGAAGGTCGATGTGGGTCCTGTCCTTGGGGAGGTCTTCTGATGGCGACAGGCAAGGTGTTCCCAGCAGCCCACGTGACACAGAAAAGAGGCAGCTACGTGGCTAGCAGTAATGGAGAGTCCTGGTTTAAGGGCCCAGTGGGAAAGCCGGAAAGACTGGAGTGAGGGAGAACTGGGCCTTGTGGCATCTTGGATGTGGGTGTGGAGCTTAGGCTGAAGGGCTTGGCCTGGCAGGGGGAGGCTGGGGCAGGGGAACTTACTGGTGCTTTTGTTTCCCATTGCCTGAGGTGTGTGTCCCTAGGACCTCAGCCTGTCCATCAGGTCCTGACAGTCATGATTGTATGCACAGCCCACATGTTTTGAGCCCTTCCCCCAGCTTTTGGCTCTGTACTTAGTGGCCTGCATACCTCATCATTCACAGCCTAGGAGGTGGAGCTGGTGTCTCTCCCAGTTTCTGTTCGTTGAAACTGAGGCTGGCATTGGTGGAACTCCTACCCCAGTGTCATGTCACTGACAAGTGGCAGGACCAGGACTCCAAGCAGAGTAGAAGCTCTTGGCGGCTGGGTTGTGCTGCCCCTCACATCAGTGCCCAGGTGGCATATGGCTGTCTCATGATGCCAGAGAGCTTGACAGGAGAGGGCACTTTTTGGTTCCCCAGGGGACCTTCAGGGACAGTGTTTCTGGGCTTACAGTGAGTGCAGGATTTGGGCCTGGGGTGAGGAGGCTTCTGGTGTCCCTCCGGCCTGTATTCCTGATGCTCATGTGATCAGCTGGTTGGAATACACTGCACAGTGGGACGGGCTCCCCTCTCCAGCCCTGCTAAGCAGTGGGGGTCAGAGGAGGCAGCCCCTCAGATCGTCCCCGTCCCTAATCACTTCACTGGCTGGGTGGCATGTTGCTATGACATGCTTCCCCTCTCTGGGGTCCTCACGACAAGATGATGGGTGCCCAGCAAGATTGGTAGGGCTCTTTTCAGTCTGAGAAGTCTCCACTTGGTCCCCAGGCACCAGCCCCCATGCCCCGGGCAGTGTCCGGGCCCAGGTCTCCATGACAACTGCCAACGTGTCCTGGGAGCCCGGCTATGATGGAGGCTACGAGCAGACATTCTCAGTCTGGTACGGCCCTCTGTGAGTCGCCCCGCATGCTTTGCTCTCTGCTTCTCCCCTGCCCGCCCGATCTCAGGCAGCCCGGGGGTGGGGGGTGCAGGCAGCTAGGGCAGGGATGTGGCTATTCACCTGCCAGACCTGCAGACAGTGAGGGGGCCAAGACAGCAGCCAGTTTCTTGTGGGTGACGGGTGGCGTCTAAGGGGCTCTGGGTGTCCCTGGCCCTGAAAGGTTGGGGATGCATATTTGGGCTGTTGCCAGAACTGCCTGACCCTCTGCTGCTCTCTTTAGGCTTATCTTGCCGTCCCTCTTCCTTGTCCTGCTTCATTCTTCTTCTAGGTTCCTGTCCTCTGGAGTCTGGAGAGACTCCTAACCTTCAAGGGCTCCGTGAAGTAGCCCAGCCTGCAGCACAGAGTCTAATTTTTATTCTGTCCCTTGCGCAGCAGTCCAGGAGCCAGGACAGAGAAGCAATGCTCATCTTGTCTTTGGCATCTGCACTTTCTCTCTAGGACCATGTATTTCTCGATTGCTTTTATGTCTCTGTCATTAATTTAGCCAGATGCAGTGATTTGAGGGCTTTGTCCAGACCTTAGGCTAGAAGAGATCTCAAAAATGTCCCAGACAGGACAGGGGTACAGAAAAAGAGGACAGAAGCCCAGCCGACCTCCCTCCTGTCACCCTAGGGCTTCTGTCTCCCCGTACCCCTGTCCTGAGCTGAGAACTGTGGCCACCTGCCTCATGGGCGACACCGCTTAGCTGGGGGAACAAACCCCCTTGCTTCCTCCTTTCAGACCAGGCGCAACTTGAGCCTGGGGAGGAGGAAAAGTCAGACTCCAGAGGAGACTGGGGGCACTCAGGGAGTCCCGTTTGACCCAGTTGCCAACAGTGAGGCAAGCTGAAGAGGGCACTGCCCTGCTCATCATGGTGGCTTGGTGGCCATTTCCCAGGCCGACTGTCATGGGCATTTTGAGTTCTGCATAGGCAAGCTGGACCTTTATGGTGGGAGTTGCCTCCAGAACACCCCCACCCGCTTCTCTCTGTGCCCCACCCCCCGGCAGGGTGGGGGGACTCCTCACGAGGCTGCGCGGGGGCCGCTGTGGATGGTGGCACAAGGGGTGGCTGCGTGGCCAAGGAAGGGGTGACTGGCATGGCCGAGCCGTCTCAGGGGTGGCCGAGTGGAAGGTCTGGGCGGAGGAGGGGGGCTCTGGGCTGGCCTGGGCCCTCGCCGCCTGTGGGGCTGCCCGGCGCTGCTGCTGCTGCTCCGCCCGTTGCTTTGCGCACTTGGCTCCCTGGCTCTGGCGTGCCGGGCGGGGAGGTGTCTGCCTCCAACTCTCTTGGCGCTGACCAGACATTTGGCGCTGGCCTCTTTTTGCTATGCTTTCCGCCGCCTCAGCTCACCCTCCCGGGCATATGCAGCGGGGAGCCTTTGAACTTGGAGGGGACCCCGGGGCATCCGCGAGTCACGCCCAGGGCTGCGGGGAGAGGCGCTTCCGCAGGACGACGTCTCCTCTCGGTGGCGGCGCGCGGTTCTGCACCTGGTCGCCGCCTGGGAGGTGGGGGGCGTGGCCTAGGACGAGGGACAGCCCCGCCCCTAGGTTCAGTGCGCTCCGGCACCACAGGACCGTCCCCGTGACTGTGATTTCTAACCCGTAGGGCCTTAGGGGTCTAGGCCCCACTGTGGGGAACCCGTTGGCCATTTTTGTCATATACCTGGGCATCCTCAGATGACCCAAATCTGATTAGAACAGTGAGCCTCTGGTTGCTCTGGCTTTTGGGTGTCCCTGGGAATGTGGGCAATCAGGGTCACTTGGGTTCCCTCCTTCGTCCTGCTGTTGCTGAGTTGCTCTTCCTCCCTTCCCACTGTCCTGCTCTCCCGAGGCAGAGACACTCCGAGGTTGTGACCAGGGTGGGATTCTCCCACGATGCAATTGGCAACCTCAGAGTCTTGAATGTGATGTATTCCGAGGGCCCCATCCAGTAGAGGAGGTTCCAGTGAGGTCTGGTGGCTCAGCATTGTGAGGATTGGCACAGCCAGAGCTGAGCAGGACATCCCACCTTGGCTATTTCCTCTTCCTGCCCTTGCACCTGGGAACTCCAGGCCCACCCACTGCCTTCCCCTTGAGGACCCTACGTGCACTCTCTCCTCTCCAGTGTAACCCACCTCCCCGTCTCCTACCCTGTCTTTCTTTTGGCCAGGATGAAGCGGGCACAGTTTGGGCCCCATGACTGGCTGTCCTTGCCAGTGCCACTGGGACCAAGCTGGTTGCTGGTGGACACCCTGGAGCCTGAGACAGCATACCAGTTCAGTGTCCTGGCCCAGAATAAGCTGGGAACCAGCGCCTTCAGTGAGGTGGTCACTGTGAACACTTTAGGTGAGGCCCGGAGCTGGGATGTCTTATGGATGTTTCCATGAGGAGTGGGGATAAACAAGGATGCTGAGAGGGATGGTCCTGGAAGCCTCCACTCATGGCTTACCACGTGCCAGGCACCTTGCTAAATGTTTTGTTTTATCATGTCACTCAGTCTCCCAATAAGGACCACCTTCAGACCCTCCTGTGGGCTTTGCCTGGTCCCATATCAGAGCACTTTGGCCAGATTCCTGTTGCGTTCTTAGATGGAAGGATGGGGCTTAGAATGTCAGCTTTCTCTGTTAGGTGCATGTTTGCATCTTCTGTGGCTTTGCAGGGGAGCTGGGCGTCCCCTCCCTCACGCACTGCCTGCTGGTTCTTCCCTCTGGCCGCTGCCTGATTTGGTGGTGGCCGTGCAGCCAGCTCTTGCGGTGGAGTTTGCCAGTATGTGCCAGCTCTCACTCCACTCTGGTTGGGTTTGCTCTTCTCTGAGGACAGAGAGGGCCGCTGTGAACAGGCCCTTCCCAGGTGGGGGTAGGGGGTGGCAGGACTCTGGTCTGTTCCCAGACTCTTTTCCTGTGCTGCTCGCCCCATTTGGGAATTGAGGGAGTGGTCAGGGTGCCTTGAGAAGATATTGCTAGTACCATGAAAGAGAGCAGAAGATACTGTAATTACATGGAATCCTGACTTCATCCCTGTAGCTCTCGTTTCCCCCCTTTTTGAGGTACATGATTCCCTCACAGTGCTCGTTAGAAGTGCTCTGAAGGTGGAATTGAAAAGCCCTGGCCCTGAGATGATGTGAGCCTAGACGCATAGGACAGTGCCGGCTGTGGGGCCCTGGCTCCCGTGGCTGGGTGGGTGGCCATGGCGACCTCGCCTGCCTCATGCTCTCTTCCTTTTCCCTCCCCCGCTGCAGCATTCCCCATTACAACTCCAGAACCCCTGGTGCTGGTTACCCCACCAAGGTGCCTCACAGCCAATCGGACCCAGCAGGGTGTGCTCCTGTCCTGGCTCCCACCTGCCAACCACAGCTTTCCTATCGACCACTACATCATGGAGATCCGTGTTGGGGAGCGCTGGGAGATTTTAGATGATGCTATCCCAGGCACTGATGGAGAGTTCTTTGCCAAGGATCTGGCACAGGTGAAGGCTTTGCTTTTCCTTGCCTCTTCTTACCAAGTTCTGGAAATGATGTGACTCTTTCTAGAGCCACTGGAAGCTTTGGGTGACCCAAGTCAGTATATGAGGACAAGCCGTGTGCTGGACTTTCTCACCACCACTGCTGGGTTTTCCCAGATTGACCACCATGGTTTGGACTCCTCAGATCATGGCTGTTGAGGCCCCACAGATTCAGGGCCAGCGGGTGGTAGTGGGACTTTTGCTGAGGGTTTTCCCCAAGCACTGACCCACACCCGGGCAGGGCAGGTTGAGAGGCCAGCGTGTACAGTAAGAACACTGAATCACTTCCTTGGCAAGTCTCACTTGGGAGGGGCACAGGAGGCCCCAGAAGGATTGTCTTCTACGTTTGCCCAGCAAGGACCTCTACTTTAACAACTTATGGTCCCTGGAGGAAAACATATTATCTTTTTTTCCAGTTGACCCGTTTAAACGTCGATGTCTCCCTAGCTGGGAGGAAGTAGCTCGTCTCATAGATGCGGTCTCACCCATCTTTCTGCCTTCCTTCCTGGGCGCTCATTCAGTGGTATGCTGGGCTTGGCTGTCTGGGTGTGGGGGCACACTGTGTGTACCCCTCCCAGCTCTCTCAGTGACCTCACACTCGTGGCTGAAATCAGCTGTGGTGGAAGTACTGACAACACAGAAACTGGCCCGTGCTGCCCATCACTTGCCATTGAACACTAACCATACTCCAGGGCTTTGGGCACCCTGCTCCATGGAAATCATGTGCAGGACTAGTGGGGGTGGGGGCAGTGGTCATCACAGGTCCTGCAGCTGACTGAGTGTTGTCTCTGGGGCTTTAGGACACTTGGTATGAGTTCCGCGTCCTGGCTGTCATGCAGGATCTGATCAGTGAGCCCAGTAACATTGCCGGCATCTCCAGCACAGGTACTTTGGGGCTGGGGGTTCTCTTACTACTGTAGGGATGTAATCCCCAGAGCCACATGGGAGTCCCTTTGTGAAACAGCTAAGGCAGGGAAACTAAGGCAGTGTTTGTTAAAATTGCATGAGCCATGGTGCTTCTTAAGCCCACCAGATCCATGTTTCTGTGAGGCAGGGTGTATTGGTCTGTCTCTGTTGCTTATAGCTGAATACCTGAAACTTACTAAGAAACAAAATTTATTTCTTATAGTTCAGAGGCTGGGAAGTCCAAGGTCCAGGGAACACATCTGGTGAGCGCCTTCACGATGGTGACTCTACAGTGATGCAGGGTGTCACATGGCAAGGATGGGCTGAGCAAGAGTGAGCTAACCTGCTCACTGGCTGTCCTCATAAAGCCATCAGAGCCACGCCCGTGATAACTCATTACTCTACGAATGGATCAGTCCATTCATGACGGCACAGTCCTCACAATCCAATCACCTCTCAAAGGCCCCACCTTTCAAATACCATAGTTGGATTTCCCGCCCTCTTAACATACTTATAGTAGGGACACCTTTACCCCATAGTACATGGTGTTGTGTCCTGCTAAAGAGCTGGGCTCTGATGGTTCTATAAGATAGCCACAGAAGGACGTCCAGTGACTCCTCTCACCACAGTAGTCAAGAGGAACTTGACTCCAGTCCTATTTGTTGTACGTTTCTGCTTCCTCTGGTGCTGCGCTCTCTGGTGGGGGCAGGGCTGTGAATTGGAGGGAAGAGGCAGCAGGTGAAGGAGTGTTTACTGAGTGCCTGCTACGGACTTTGTAATTATGTGGCTTCATTTGGAAAATTGTTGTTTGCTGTTGCTTCCCTCCCTTCCTTCCTCTCCCTTCATTTTTTCAGACTAAATAAAGCCAACTCACTAGCATTTTCTCCATTTATCTTACTTTCTCTTGGCTCTGGTCCCATTTCTACACATCTTCTCTTCAGCTCCGTAGCAGGTCCTTCCCTGAGTGCCATGGGCTGCTTGGTGTGGGAGAGGCATTTGCTTACTAAGCCAGTGCGGCACCACGTCCTGGGCACTGCAAGCCCAGAGACCCGGGAGCAGGGGCAGCACGCTGGCCAAGAGGCTGGTGCAGCAGGACTCGACTCATAGGGTCACAGGAGTGCTGGTGTGGGGCATGACTTCTGTCTCATAGGCAGCAGAACCTTGCAAACTTCGGTCTTAGGTCTCTCTAGGGAAGATACTCAGGGAGGTGGAGGAACAGGAAGATAGCCTGCAACAGCCAAGGCCAGCATAGAAGACAGGTGTTTTGTAGGCCCATCTTGGTGAACTGTTCTGCCCTTAGTAGCTTTATGTCTGGCTGCTGGAAGGAAATGAGACTAGTCAGATGAGTCTGCACAGTGAATGACATGCAGCAGCCACAGCATTCCCTGCATTTGTCCCCCCTTTTTAAAGGCCGTAGCATTCATTCTCCACTCAACCAGTCAGCATAATTTGGGTTATTTCTATCCATTATTATTATTGACATGACAAGGAATTCTGGCCAAGATTTTCCCTTTGATGAACCTAAAGAGTGGCTGGCATTTACTGATGTAACTGTCCTATGTGTATAATATGGCAGACTGGGGTCTAGTCCTGGCTCTGTCATTAACGAGCTCTGTGAATTTGGGCACAAAGCACGGCTGAGTCCTTTACCTGTAAAATGAGAGGATTGGACCCAGGTCTACCATCCCACGAGCTCCAGCTTGCTTCTGTACCTGAGACAACAGGGCGTGCTGATCTTCCCTGGAAGAAGTTGCATGCCTGCATTGTAATGAGTTAAAAAACTAGATGGATCTGAGTTCTAGATTAAGAGTCCCTCTTCCTGCTTTAGTATTTTATCCTCAAGGTGCCTCACATTGGGGCTCTCCTTCTGTAGAGATGGCATGGTAGAAGGCAGAAAGTCCTGGACTGGAAGTCAGAACAACTGGGTCTTGACTTGGGCACTGATAGCAGTATCTATATGAGCAAGTCACTCGACCTCAGCAAATCACAGTTTTTAGTTGGAGAACGAGAGCAATACACGTGCTCTGTCTGGCTGAAGGGGTTAATGTGAGAAGATCTGATTGCATGCATGGATGTGCTTCACAAAATATGAAGCCCTAGACAAATACACATTACTGTGGAAATGCTTTTCTTCATGGGCATAAGACAGAGGTGTTATTTCTTCTTTCCACACTGTGTGGAAAACTTGACCTCTACAGACCATCCCCTCTTCTTCCTCCTCACGTCGCCACACAGACCTCTTCAGTGTTAGGCCTGAGCTCCGAGCTGAGCCTTGACATTGCATGTCCTGCGGAGGCAGGGAAGAACAGGGGACTGAGTGCCAGAGCAGGTGGGCTTGGGGAGGGAAGACTCACAGGTGCTCCTCCCCGCCCTGTAGACATCTTCCCGCAGCCCGACCTGATCGACGAGGGGCTGGCTCGGCCCGTGTTGGCTGGAATTGTGGCTACCATCTGCTTCTTGGCAGCTGCCATCCTGTTCAGCACCCTGGCCGCCTGCTTTGTCAACAAGCAGCGCAAGCGTAAGCTCAAGCGCAAAAAAGGTGGGTATCCACCCTTCCCAACCCTCCCTGTCCCCTCTCAGGTGCTCCCCATCAGGGGACACAGCAGTTTGTAGCATGGCCCCTTTGGGAACAGGGAAATTGGGATCCTGTGGGCGGAGCTGCCATTGGGGCTTGATTTGGAAGAGGGAGTGGGAAAGCAGCTCTTTCCCTGGGGCTGTCCTCGGGCCCTGTCCTCCTGAGGTGAGGACGCCCAGCTGGTGCTGGCTCAGGCCTCTCTCCTCTCTTTTTCCTTCCAGACCCTCCGCTCTCCATCACTCACTGCAGGAAGAGCCTGGAGTCTCCGTGAGTGTCTCTGACCCTACGAGAACCATGCTGCTCATGGGATGAGGGTGGATGCGGGTGGATGCTTTGCCTCACTCCGTCCCCACCAGTGTTTCTAAGCTCTTGGCTGTGACTTGGTCTGCACGTTAATTTTAAGTTGTTCACCCTGGTAGAGGTGATGTAGACCATCCACATTGGCAGATAATCCGTTTCCCTTTAGCCTTGGAACGTATTTCTGTAGTATTTTTTCATCCTAACAGATTTGCCTTGTTAACATATTTTGCTGAAGTCAGTATTACAGTGAGCTTGCGTTTCGTGACCAACCTGGGAGTGAAGTTGGAGGTGTGCTTAGACAGCATGCCAGATGTAGGGTAGCCAGAATAAAAGCAGAAATGCAGTTGTCCATTCCTACACATCTAGACAATTGAGCGCTGGCTAACATACAGCTGACCCCCGGACAGCGTGGGCTTGCTCTGCGGGGGTCCACTTATGCACAAGTTTTTTTTAGTGAATACTGTGAATGTATTTTCTCTTCCTTACAGTTTTCTCAGTGACATTTTCTTTTCTCGGGCTTACTTTATTTAAGAGTACAGTACATACTACCTATAACACACGAAACGTTGTAATTGACTGTTTATATTATCAGTAAGCCTTCTGGTCAACAGTAGGTTATTAGTAGTTTAGCTTTTGAGGAGTCAACAGTTATACATGGATTTTCGACTGGGCAGGGGGTCAGTGCCCCAACCCCTGCATTGTTCAAGAGTCAGTTGCATTTTGCACTGAATATGCGGCCCCCATGTGCTCCTTTTCTTTAGTGTTATCTTCCAAGGTGTTAGTGTTTAAGAGAACGTCAGCGTGTGCCTGCCTCACCACCCCTACCCCCACCCCACCTGCTGTTTCCGCAGCCTGTCCTCTGGCAAGGTGAGTCCTGAGAGCATCCGCACGCTGCGTGCCCCCTCAGAGTCCTCCGATGACCAGGGCCAGCCTGCAGCCAAACGCATGCTGAGCCCCGCCCGGGAGAAGGAGCTGTCCCTGTACAAGAAGACGAAGAGGGCCATCAGCAGCAGGAAGTACAGCGTGGCCAGGGCTGAGGCTGAGGCTGAGGCCACCACGCCCATTGAGCTTATCAGCCGTGGCCCTGATGGCCGCTTCGTGATGGACCCCTCCGAGATGGAGCCCTCAATGAAGAGCAGGCGCATCGAGGGCTTTCCCTTTGCAGAGGAGACGGACATGTACCCCGAGTTCCGCCAGTCGGACGAGGAGAACGAGGACCCACTTGTGCCCACATCTGTGGCTGCCCTGAAGTCCCAGCTGACCCCTCTTTCCAGCCAGGAGTCCTACCTGCCTCCACCAGCATACAGCCCTCGGTTCCAGCCCCGTGGGCTGGAGGGCCCCAGTGGCCTGGAAGGCCGGCTCCAGGCCACGGGCCAGGCCAGGCCCCCTGCCCCGCGGCCCTTCCACCACAGCCAGTATTATGGGTACCTCAGCAGCAGCAGCCCTGGAGAGGTGGAGCCGCCCCCTTTCTACATGCCAGAAGTGGGCAGCCCCCTGAGCTCTGTCATGTCATCCCCACCCCTGCACACCGAGGGGCCGTTCGGCCACCCCACCATCCCTGAGGAGAACGGAGAGAACGCGTCCAACAGCACGCTGCCCTTGACTCAGACGCCGACCGGAGGGCGCTCCCCTGAGCCCTGGGGCCGGCCGGAGTTCCCCTTTGGGGGGCTGGAACCCCCAGCCATGATGTTTCCCCACCAGCTGCACCCCTGTGACGTAGCCGAGAGTCTGCAGCCCAAGGCTTGCCTCCCCCGAGGACTGCCCCCCTCCTCCCTCCAGGTGCCTGCAGCCTACCCGGGCATGCTGTCCCTGGAGGCCCCAAAGGGTTGGGCAGGCAAGTCGCCTGGCAGGGGTCCCGTCCCAGTGCCCCCGGCCGCCAAGTGGCAGGACAGACCTATGCAACCTCTGGTGAGCCAAGGGCAGCTAAGACATACCAGCCAAGGTATGGGCATACCCGTGTTGCCTTACCCCGAGCCAGCTGAGCCGGGGGGGCACGGCGGCCCCAGCACATTCAGCCTGGACACCCGGTGGTACGAGCCCCAGCCCCGGCCCCGGCCCAGCCCCCGCCAGGCCAGGCGCGCCGAGCCCAGTTTACATCAAGTGGTGCTACAGCCCTCCAGGCTCTCACCTCTGACCCAAAGCCCCCTCAGCTCCCGCACCGGCTCCCCAGAGCTCGCTGCTCGCGCCCGGCCTCGCCCGGGCCTCCTGCAGCAGGCGGAGATGTCAGAGATCACCCTGCAGCCTCCGGCCTCGGTCAGCTTCTCGCGCAAGTCCACGCCGTCCACGGGCTCGCCCTCCCAGAGCAGCCGCAGCGGGAGCCCCAGCTACCGGCCCGCCATGGGCTTCACCACCCTGGCCACAGGCTACCCCTCCCCTCCGCCCGGCCCTGCTCCCGCGGGGCCTGCGGACAACTTGGATGTGTTTGGACAGACGTCTTCCCCCCGAAGGACGGGGGAGGAGTTGCTCCGACCAGAGGCCCCGCCAACGTTACCTACTTCAGGGTGAGTGTGAGCTGGTCTCTCCTCCCATGTCCACCAGGTCAACTTCCTTCCCCCATTCCTCGCCCTGCCCCCACCCTTCCATCCACCCACACGACAGGCCTTGTTTGGACATGCTGCAGCATCCTTCGGGAGAGGAGTTCTGGTCTGGTCGCGGCATTGGTAGGGCGTGGTCACTGGGGTGGGGTGGGGCTTACCTGCCCAGGTACCCTGCCTGGAGTAAGAGGGGTCTTCTCTGCCCAGCCCAGAGCTCTCAGGAGGCCCGCAGCATACTGGGGAGTGGGCTGAATGGGAAGGGTGGCATGGCATATGAAGCGAGCAGCCTCTGCCAGTGGCCACCCCGTCCCCCTTGGAGTCAAGGGCTCTCCACATCTGTGCAGTCCTGGCATTGGTGGAAGTTCCCAGGGTCACCTGCAGACCTCATGTCCAGTCTCCTTTTCTCCCCCAGCCCCTCCTCCTTGCTTAGCAGGACCCCAGGGCCTGACTTCCCTGGACCACCAGGCTAGGGGCCTCCTGTTCCCAAACTCCTGCTCCTTAGTGGCCCTAGTGAGTGCCGGACTTCAGTACCCCTCCATGGCCTCTCAGGAGGATGGTGCCCTGGAGGCCGAGAGGGAAATCTCAGGCCACATTCCCCACCTCCACCTGTGTGCCTCACAGGAAGCTGCAGAAAGACAGACAGACAGACACGCTCCTGCAATCAGCTCGCCTGAGAGAGCACTCTCTAAACTGTAGCCGCTGGTATTCCAGGTACCAGAGTTGGCCTGGATGCTGTCTGCCTCTTCCTCTCTTGTCCTCCTGCCCTCCCCCCCACCCTCCTTCCTTCTCAAGTCAGCCTCTGTCTGTCTTTCTTCCTTCTCCATCGTCTTTGGGTTGACCCGACTTGCTCAGAAGAGCCTGCCACGTCTCTGCAGTGTCCCCGATCCTCCCTCCTCCTCCCTTCCTGCCTGCCCCCCTTTCTCTCTCTGGCTCCGTCCTTTGGTCTCTCTTCTTGATGTAGCCGCCAGTGGAGGGAGCAGAGAGTTCCGGAGGAGGCTGGCCTGGTGGTAGGAAGGACGGGAGGTGGTTGAGGAGGGGGAGCCCGGGCTCCCCGCTGCCCCATGCCCTCCCACCCTCTCTGGTACCTGGAAGTGCAAGCGCACCTCCCACCCCCATGGACTGCTCCCGGCGGGGCCAAGGCGGGCAGGGCGTGAGGCAGGGCTCCAGCTAGGTCGGCGCAGGAGGCGCCGGCGGCGCAGCCCGTGTCTGTGCTTCGTATGCGCTCATCTGCTTCCTCCCATCGTGCGTCTGGGTCTGCGTCTCTCTCCTGTCCTCCCTCGCCCATGCTGGCCTCGCTGTGGTCTCTGCTCGCCGCCCCCTGCTCCCTGTGGGTGTGCGCGGGCGGTGCCCCGGCGGCGCTGTTGGTAACTGCTTTGTTTCTGATTATCTCAGCTATCTGGGCAGTGTTGTCGAGACAAGCCTCTCCTCAGCTCAATAGGTAAGGGAGCTTCTCGCTGGGCCGCGCGGGGGCGGGCGGCGGACGGGGCTTCGCCAGGGCCATCGCTTCCGTGACAGGGGTCCAGACCTCGTCCCCTCACGCCCCTGGGTGGCAGCTGCCGCTCCTCGACCCCCACAGCTTCTGGGCTCCCCACGTGTTGTGGCCCAGCAGCTCACCGGGCCACGCTGCGCTCCGCCAGCTGCAGCTTCTGCACACCTCCCCCGCCCCTCCCCCAGGGCCAGCTCCCCAGAGCCCCTGCAGCTCCCCTCACTCAGACACCTCTCAGCTGCTGCCAACACAGCCAGGGCCTCCCGCAGAAGCCCCCGAGACCTTGCATGCGCCCAGGGGCCCCAAGATCTGCTTTGCATCCCTGTACACTCTCTGGAATCCAGGACCACCCTGTCCCCCATACCTCTGCCCTGTTTTCCCAGCAGCCTCAGGCACAGGGTCCCCTTCCTCCCTATCCCACCCCCCCAAGGATTGCTCTTCCCCTAGGTGGCTGGTTTCTCATCCCCTTCTTGGAGTATTAGTGATACTAGGTCCTCTCAAGGAGCATGAGGCTGTGGTATGCCCACCTGCCCCTCAGTGGCTGGGTCTTCCTCAAGGTCAGGTCATCTGTAGTCCATTAGGGCAAGGGCAGGAAATGTGGCCACTTTCCTGAGCTCCCTGCATTCTGCAGCCCATTCCTGGTGGTTACAGGACTGAAATGTGACCTCGCCCTCAGATCCAGACTGCTTTCCAGACCTTGGTAGTCGCCATGGCGACCACCTTGGGTCATGCCCGAGGAAAAGAGTTTTGGGAAGAGCTCCCCAAGGTGAGAAGGCAGGCTTCCCTGAGCGGGCAGGCGTTGAGTTGGCAAGACGTGGAAGCCCCGCGGACCAGCACTGTCCTTCCCTTTGCCCCACCAGGGCTGACTTCTCCTCTAATGTCCTTCTAGGTGGAGGCCAAAGGAAGTTGGGCATTTTAGGGGGCCACTGAGTCACTTAAGGAGGCTTAGGGCCACCTGAGGTTCACTCTTTCCCATGGTTACCTAAAAAGACACTTCCATTTGCTGCGGACGCCACTGCCATGCTCCTGGGAACGCACACATGCAGGCCCCGGGTTCTGGATGAGAGAGAGCATGCCTCCTCTCCGTCCCCCTGGGTGCTCTGGCTTCCCCACTTGACCATGTCAAGGCAGGCTGATTTTTCTAACTCAGGGCTGCATATGGCACTCAGTCATCAGAGTGGCCTCCCCTAAACAGGACCGCTTTGACCTTTTCTACGATTTGCAGCTATAAAGTCGTCAGCAGCCATGGGGCCCTGGAATTGTGAGGAAGGCTGGCTCCAAGGGCCTGGGGATGGATGCTCCGGCCTGTCCTCCACCTTCCCCATTTTCCCGCCCTGTCCCCAGTTAAGACTCCTCTGTTGCCCCAGAGGTGTCACCCAGTTCCTGCAAAGTGCCTGGACTCCATTCATATTTGCTGCCCCTACACCCCTCAGCCAACTCCATTGATCCCTCTTTCCCCAGTGTCCCCCCTGTGCCAGATCCAAGAGAACCCAGTTATGTTATCATTGCTGTGGCAAATCCAGAAACTAGGGGCAGCGACAAGGGACCGTTGTCTCTCTGGGGCCTGGCCAGCATCCCCAGCCTAGGAGAGTGACCCATCCCACATCCCCCGAGTGAGAACTTCCTGGTGCTGGGTAACAGGAGCCACTGCTCGCTGTCCTGCTTGCTGGGTGCGCCACGGGGCACGGGCGCTGCGGGGGCCTCTAGATGCTGTCTTCATGCCACGCCTTTGCATGTCCACATGTGGTCTTGCTTGGAGGAGTCGTGGCACCTCTTGTCTGCGTCCGTTCTCACTGTGTTTCCTTGTCCTTCTCTCCTGTTCCTTCTGCTCACACCTGTAGTGTTTCCCACCTCTCCTCTTTTCTTATGTGGACCTGCCCTTTCTGTGGGTTGCTGGAGGGCCAAGCCACATTCTCAGCTCCCCATCTGATACTAGCAGCACCCCTATTCTCACATCTATTCTGCTCCCCTCTCCTATAATGCCTCCTGTGACCTTGGTGATGCAGGAGGGACTGGGAGCAGGGACGTGGCCCCATGACTAGGCGAGCTGTAGGGAGGAGCTCCCACCTGGAGATGCGCCTTTCCCCAGTTCTGAGGCAGAGCCCTTGGCTTATGCGTGACCCCACTGAGCACGTGAGCACGGACTCCCCTTCTCCCTGGCATGGCCTGTGTGTGAGCGGATGTCCTGGCCTCCCATTCTCAGTGTATAGTCAGGCAGGTGGAGGGGCTATTGGGCAGTTACGAAGAGGAGGAAGGCGTTGTCCATACTGCTGCTTCGGCCCGTCGATCAGGGCGTGGCTGAACACGGTGTCAGCTCTTGGGGAGCTAGGGAAGGAAATGTCTGGGTGGATTTCCACTTTTCTGGCCTGAGGTTTGCCTGCTTTTTGAACCTGGCTGCATCTTTCCTCAGCTACTCTGGGTAAGCAGAGAGCTATGCAAATAAGACCTCTTCAGCTAACTGGGCATAACTAGGGTTTTATGGATTTTGAAAAGGGGGGAAAAATAGAGTGTTAAAGTAAATTCCAGGCAATTTTTGGTATTTCTGAACTGCAAGAAACACCACTGGGTCAGAGAACTTGGGAAATGGAAGACCCAGAAAGCTCCCTAGGCTCTGAGGCCTTTGCCTTTTGGTACTCCCTTTACTCCCTGGGAGAAGGAGAGGCCCAGCGTTTGCAGCACTCCTGTACTAGAAAAATGTAGACGGATTGGAAAGAGAGAGAACTTGGGAAATGGAAGACCCAGAAAGCTCCCTAGGCTCTGAGGCCTTTGCCTTTTGGTAGTCCCTTTACTCCCTGGGAGAAGGAGAGGCCCAGCGTTTGCAGCACTCCTGTACTAGAAAAATGTAGACGGATTGGAAAGAGAACTGTGACCTTGGCTTCTTGGGGAGCCCAGGGCTGGGTTCCATTGTAAGAGAGTAGTCTGTGGGCCGCACTCAGGTTACTGCAGCGTTATTGGGGGGTAGCAATGGAGTCGCTTGGTAAAGCTTCCTATCTGAGACGTCAGCACCAAAGGCTTCATTACTGGCAAGGTCCTGGTGGCCTTGAAATCAACGGGGGACATGGTCACCCTTCCAACCAAGGGAGGCAGTTTGATTCCAGAGGGCTTAACATGCTGTTGGTAAAGTCTGTTGGAACACATTTCATGTGTCTTTTCTGTATAATATGCCAAAAGTAGACCCATTTTCCCTCTCTCCCTCCCTCCCTTCCATCCTGCCAGAGACTGGCTTTTATTTTTTTCTCCTTTATTGGTGTGTTCAGAGCCTTATCCCGACATGGCTGTTTAAGCACTGAGCCAAGAGCTATTTTCCCTCTCTCCCTCCCTCCCTTCCATCCTGCCAGAGACTGGCTTTTATTTTTTTCTCCTTCATTGGTGTGTTCAGAGCCTTATCCCGACATGGCTGTTTAAGCACTGAGCCAAGAGCTACAACAGGTGGACAGCAGATGTCCTGGAGCTTGGCTGATTCTCCAGGGAAAATTGGCTTCTGCTCCTCAATGGATCATTACTGTTTGGGAAATTTTGCCTGAAGACATAACTTTAGCCAGTCTCTCCCTGTCCATGGTCTGTCTTCACCTGGCTCTGCCATTGAGGCAGAGAATGTGGGTGATGAGCAGCTCGTGTGTTGCAGGCGGCTTTGTTTCTGTGTGATGTGGAAGTAGTGTTTTTCTCTACGTAGCTTCTATACCCGTTTTATTGGGAAGACGTTTGAAGAGCAGTTTAGCCTAATGCTGAGAGTCTTGGCTCTATCCCACAATAACTGGATTATTACCAAGTTGATTAACCTTTCTACACTTCAGTTTCTCCATCAGAAGGATGGGGTCAATGTTGTCTGGGTTGTTGTAAAGACCGAAGACAATTGTTATAGAGGACACGGGACAGTTCCTGGCGTGGTAAGTGGTAAATAAATGCTGCACGACAGAAATGGCAAGTGATGATGTGTTGATTATAATGATGAGATCACCCGTGCAGGTTTCCCTACCTTGAAGACCCCCAGGAATTTTCAGGGTCGCCCTGTGCCAGTTCTTCTCATGTTCTAGTGGGTCACCCTGGCTCATGTTGGGGAGCTCAGTTCTTGCTTGTCATCTGCCTCATCAGACCTTACATTGCTTTCCTTGTGTGGTCTTTCTAAAGAGGCCAGCTAGGACCAGGAGATGGATAAACCGAATGGATGGATTCAAATCTTTGACTTTCCTTTTAGGCAGCATGAAGAAGTTTTGGTGCAGGTGAGAGGGGGTGGGGACATTCCACCAGCACTGGGAAGGCATGCTCACTCCTGTCCTAGCTATCCCACCTGTTGTCTCCTTCCAGATTCCCTCTAGCTGCTGCTGCTGTGTAGGATTTCTGTGGGTAGACCATGGGGTTTGTAAAGGAGGGAGGGACAGGGCATCGTCACACTGGTCTTCAGGGGAAGACCTGACTTCTGATGGTGAGTTGGACTAGTTCTCCATGAAATGTGTGTGTGTGTGTGTGTGTGTGCGCGCGTGCGTGTGTGCGTGTGCGCGTGTGCCTGTACCTGTGTGCACACTCACGTGGCCCTGGGTGGGCTTCTTAGCACTCCTGTCGGGGCTATGGAAAATCAGGACATTGTCTCTGACCTGAATTTTGAGGAAGCTTCTTGATACTTTATGGACTAAAGGAGACTATAGAGTGATATCCATTGAAGAAGGTGGAGGTTACTTCACTGCCAGTTAATGTAGGAAACCCCAGAGACCAAGGCTTATCCCCAGTTAGTCTGCAAGTCTTTCCTTCCCTCGTCCTCATGGAGGTATCCGACGCTGGGAGGTGGGCTGCCTTCTCCCATCCATCACTTACTCTTCTTTATTTTTCACCTTAGCCTGCCTGCCGACCTCTGGGGCTGCCTTTGCCCTCACAGCATTGTCCATCCCATTTCTTTTAATCAGGATTTGCCAAAACCTGATTGTGACAGGGATGGGGGAGGGAGATGGAGATGTGGGGGTCGAGGCAAGGAAGAATGTGATTCACCTCTGTCAGCCATGGCCCTAGAACGTCCCTACTTCTCCAACCATCTGCTAATGCCAGCACTTTCTTCCCTAGGTTTTCTTCTTTGATGACTCTTGAGCAGTTCTCTCCAATATGCACAGATTGTCACAGACTGCCCTCCTCTCAATTCTCCTTGGTCCCCTTTGTTACCTGGGCTTGTAGAAGCTCCAGTTAAATTGTTGACTGTGACCTAACCATGTAGTTGATCCATCCAGGCAAAAGATGAAATTCCACAACTGGGGTGGAGGAAGAGAGTCCTGTATGCATGAGTATCCTCTCCCAGCAACCTCAGTTTCTCTGTTGAATCTTAAAATATAGACTTTCACTGGAGACTTGTTACAGACGGCATGGCTTGTGAAGCTGCCAGATCTGGACACTCCAACTGTCACAAACCCCCTCTTCTGTTCTCTTCCATGATGGGGGAATCTGAATCTTGTCTGCAGAGGGTCAGGCAGACGCCCCTGCTGAGCACGTGGGTGTACGACAAGTGTTTGCTGCTCTCAGCTGCCGAGCTTCTGCTTGCAGCTTGTAGCTGGAGGGGGAAGCCCAGTGAAGCTGCGTTTTATGCAGCCACCCTCTCCCTGGATGGTGGGTCTGTAACTTAGCACTTCCCTTTTCTGGAGGTGGAGGACAGTTAATTGGGATTGGAGTTGCTCATCTTCTGCCCTAATCTGCCCTTTTACTTTTCATTTAAAGGTCCTGGTGGTGATGATTTCTAAGAACTTCAGATGTTGAACCTGCTTCCTTCTCTGACACTTACTTGGCCTTGAGTGATGTGTGATGAGGCTTCCTATTAACGTCTCTCTCTCCCTCTCCTAGGCTCTTCTGATTTGCTCTACAGGTGGTTTCCATCTGTAGTAGATTGCACACTGCTGGAGCTTTCTACTGGGTTTTCTCCCTTCCAGGGGCAGTGGAAAGGTGGGTGTCAAGCAACCATTGTGGACACCTCGGATGCTGTGGAATGGCCTCTATCCTTCCAGGGGTCAGCCGTTTGGCTTTCCTCCAGCCCCTCTCCAAAGGCTCCCTCATGTGGGAGCTGACCTGTGCCTCTCTAATTGTTCCTTCCAGAACACTTCCACCTGCACCCGGGAAAGCTGCTGCGCCTGAGAGGCTGGAGGCTCTGAAATACCAACGGATAAAGAAGCCCAAAAAGCCATCCAAGGGCTCTTCGAAGTCAAAGAAACGATCTGGTAAATGGTGGGAAACGCCTGCTCCTCTCTTCCCACCTTGCCTTGTGGTTACTGTGAGGATTGTTGGGCTCAGGATCCCAACCTTGGGTTTTCTCTAGAATTGAATCCACCAGCTTCTCTTGTTCTATGTTTCTTTTTTAACATAATTTTTAAGTAATATAGAAATACAGTTTTCATGTGAGAAACAAAAAAGATAAGGTTAAAATCTTCAATTGCCCTCCAGATTCCTTACTCCCCCCTAGGAAACCAGTCCTCTCAGTGACATGTATGTCTGCAGAAACTTTTCTGTGCATACAGCTTTAGAAAATGTGTTGTTTTAATGTGTTTTTAGACAACATGGATTGTGTCATATTTTTTTCCATTCTGGAGCACATTTTGCAAATATCCCTATCTCCTTATACATCTCTTCTCTATCATAATCTCAGGCCTTCTAGTTGAACACGGGAATAATGGGGCCCTACTGTGTGCCTAGGGTAGTGTGGTGTGAACGTAGCCCCTGCAGGTTGACCAAACTCTTGTCAATGAGATAGACTGAAATCTTCTTGTCCTGTGGAAAGGGCACCTCTACTGAAATTTGTTCGATATCTACCCAGCAGTGACAGGCAGCCTCTAAGACAGTGAAAAAATAATTTAGCCTTCTTTTATTATTTATTTATTTTTAGCCCTCTTTTAAACTTTAGAAAATTCCTTAATATTTATCAAATACTCTTTTTTCACAGTGGTTTTAGGAATGTTGTGGCAGGCTGTCAAGGAAGAGTGCTGAACAGCTTCTTGTCGGCTTATCGATCACTGCTGGAGAGTAACTCTCTTTACAGACAGGGTTATGGAAAAGTGTTACACAGAGGTGAAGCCCCTTGAATCTTCAGGAGTCGGTGACCACTTACTGATCACTTAGCCTGTGGGTGGTGCTTGTAGCCTATCAGTTTACAGATGGGAATACTGAGGTAGAGAAAAAGAAAATGAGTTTTTTAGGGCTTGGGGAGAGATAGAGCCCAAAGCTGAATTTTAAACTATTTCTGCTCATTTCAACTTAAGACCCATTTATATATATTTTGTCTTTCCTCAGTTTACAGATGGGAATACTGAGGTAGAGAAAAAGAAAATGAGTTTTTTAGGGCTTGGGGGAGAGATAGAGCCCAAAGCTGAATTTTAAACTATTTCTGCTCATTTCAGCTTAAGACCCATTTATATATATTTTGTCTTTCCTGTACAATTTATTTTTTATAACCACCAGATGCCTGTATTCTCTCTTGCTCTGAGGACAAGGTGCTATTACCTGTCCCACACTGACAACTCTCAAATGTCTGTCTTTAGCCCAGCCCTTTTCTGTGAGGTTAAGTTCTATATTTCTAGTTGCCTGCTGAATATACACTTGGATATTTTATAAGCATTTAAAATGTCCAAAATAGAGCTATTGATTATCCTCTCCACACCTGCTTCTCCTTGATCCTTCCCTAGTTTAATAGCTAGTACTGCTGCCTACCCAGTTGCTCAGGCTACTTCAGCCCCCACGTCTCACGCAGCCCTTTTCTGTGAGGTTAAGTTCTATATTTCTAGTTGCCTGCTGAATATACACTTGGATGTTTTATAAGCATTTAAAATGTCCAAAATAGAGCTATTGATTATCCTCTCCACACCTTCTCCTTGATCCTTCCCTAGTTTAATAGCTAGTACTGCTGCCTACCCAGTTGCTCAGGCTACTTCAGCCCCCACGTCTCACATCCATCCACCATGTTTTAGCCATGACCATGCACACACACTCACGCACACAGATACACTTCTGATCAAAACCTCCCGGAGGCTTCCCATTGCAGCCAGAACAGGGTTGAAACCTCTTGACACCTGTCCATCTTCCTGCCTCACTCTGCTTTAGCTGAGACGACCTTCCTCTGTCTCCAGAACATGCCACGTTTGCTCTTCACTTGGGGCTTTTGCCCTTCCTGTCTCTTCTGTTGGGAGTAATTTCCCTCAGACCTAGAATGCTCGTAACTCAAGACTCAACTCAAGTGTTAGCCCTTCAAGGTGCAGAGGCAGTGCCTCCATCATTTGCTGTCACAGGACCGTATTTTACCTTTCTTCTTAGCACTTTCAGTATCTGAACATTTTGTCTCTTGGCAGTTTGTCTCTTCTGCCCACTTCCTCATGCCCTCGTATAATCTTCCAGGAAACAAAGGCTTTCCCGCTGCATCCACAGAAGGGGTGGGGCCCTGGCAGCACAGGAGGGTTCAGGCCTGACCCTGTTGCTGCAGTTGAAGTCTTGTGTAAAGTCCGTCCTTGCTTGGGGCAGATGAGAAAAATGCATTGAGTCCCAACCTGCTTTTAGAAGCCTGATCCCCAGCACCTAGAATGCTGCCTCTACCTGGGAGGCACTGGGAAAGAATATGTATTGATTGACTAGATCGGTGCATCTACAGAAAGGAAAGTCATATCCATTCTACTTTCATGACCCTCACTAGAACAAGGGGGCAGGGTGGGTTGTCTGTTGCCTTAGTGGTGAAGAGGATGGTTTCCCTGAGTGATTAGGTCTCGTCCCTACTACAGCCGGGCAACTGCTTTGTTCAGCATTGGACACCCAGGGTGTGAGCCTCGTCAGGTGGTGAGGGTGAGCATGAGGCTGCGTTGTCCTCTTCACTTCTTTCTCGTCTTGTCTTTTGCGTGCTTGCCCCTTCTAGACTGTCCTGCCTCCCAGGCTCAGCAGCTTCCCAGCTCTCAGGTTCTGTGGCCCGACGAAGCTGTCTGCCTCCGAAGGAAGAAGAGACACTCTCGTCCTGACCCCTTTGCCCGGCTCTCAGACTTGTGCCACCGCCAGCTTCCGGAAGACCAGACGGCAATTCTCAACAGTGTGGACCAAGATGACCCAGGCCATGCCACTCTGCTGTGACTCCACACCGTTCTAAATGTCCCCAGGGCGAGGTGCTGGGCCAAGGGAGCAGGGAGGGGTATTGTGTGGGGATGTGTTCTCCTCTGTCCACCCAGGGATGGCCCAGACCTTTGCGTACCCTTCTCTTGCCAGAGTGGGCATTTCACCCCAGACCCTGGCAGGCCGGCCTCGGATGTACATCAGAGGGCTGGGGGCAGCCCTTTCACTTATGGGTCGGGGTCAGGAAGTGGGTTGGGGACAGGCAGACGTCTGTCTCCTCCCCTTCTCGCCCTTGTTCACTAGGTTGACCTTCCTCACCTCTTCCAGCATCTGGAAGCGATGAAGAGGAAGGCGAGGCTTTACTCCTCTCTCCTTCTGCTTCAGTTCCTTGGGTCATGGAAGAGGGCTGCGTCTCCGTCCCGTCTTCCAAACACCACATATGTATAGATGTGGATGCAGATGCATATGTGTGTAGTTTGCGGGTTTCTCCATGTGTATATGTATGTACATTGGAGCAAAGTGCTATTGCTTTTGTGGCCAATGAGAGCAGGAGAGGAGGGCAGTGGCTGGTGGGGCACCTGTCATCTGTGCTGGCCATCATTCCTCTTGACACGGGATTCATGCCTCTCAGCTGAATTCACGTTTGTCTCACCGCCTTCTCCCATCCAGAGCAGAAATGGGGCCCTGCCCCAATTCCCAGCTGCCTGCTTTGGGGGATCAGCAATGAATGACCACAAACCTAAACATAGCCTTCATTTCTTGGCTCCTGGGTGGCCAGGCGCGGGGTGGCCAGGCATGGGGCCAGACTGGCATCTTTCTTCCACAGTTCTGTTCACACCACAGAGGGGAAGCTTCTCAGCAGTGGGGTCAAAAGGGAACCCCCGAGCACAAACTCAAGCTTATCCATCCATCCTTTTTGGTCCAGTCAAGGCTGGGCACCTGGGGGCCGAAAGTTGTCCCACTTTGGAGTGGCTGTGCTGAGCACCAGGCTGCCGCAGCTCCATCTATGCTGGCCCTGCATGGCGCTCCCTGAGCTCTGCTCCTCTCCTTTTGCAGGAGCTAATTCTCCAGAGTGACTAATTGCGCTTGTGTGGAGCCCACCGTGGTTCCTCTGCACCCTTCCCATGTGCCGCCTGCTGACTCTTCTGTGCCCTGGGCCTTCCCCCATCCCACTCCTACCCCCACCACCGCCGTGGATGCGAGCTTCATAGGACGAGATCAGATGAAGCTAGGGGGCCTCAGATTTCGGAGTTCTGGGGTGCTCTCAATCCCCGTTTTCTCTCCCCAGTTCTGTTATGTGGAGCTGGCTGGGGCATAGGAGTGAAGGTAGAAGGGGTCAGCAGGGGCTGGCTGCCAACCCCTCCTCTGCCCCAGTCTTGTCTTAGTTCAGGCTGTCAGCACCCAGAAGCTTTTGTGAGGTCGTCTTGCTACTAAGATGTCTCTCTCTCTTCCAGTGAGATAATGGTGCTGCCCAGGAACAGGGCAGAAGGCCCTGAGGGTGGGGTAGAGGGGATCTGCCCTCTTCCTGTGCAGGAGTCACCCCTTCTGGCTTGACCTGGAATAGAGTCAGCTGCCAGGTTCTGGGAAGTATTTCCTTCTTGGTGCTGCTGCCATGGTGGGTTTGGGCAATCCACCTCCTCCAGTGCCAAGTCAAAGCACTAGAAGGCATCTGTCAGCCTCATTGCAGCTGCCAAGGGGTTGGCCGCCAGAGGCTGGGAAGCTGTCCTTTCCTGGAGCTTCTATCTTAGGGAATAGACTTCTCTGCCAGACAGGCCCTGGTGTTTCCTTTCTCTTGTCTGGTGAGCTGGGGGCTTTGTGCCCTTGGGGTGGATCCTGGGCCTTCCAGCTGATGTACTGCTCTGGGGATTGGGCATCTGGGGATGCACTGCTCAGCCACCAGGCAGCAGCTCTGGCAAAACAAAAGAGTAGAGCATGGTGACTCTTGTGATCTTCCAGAGGCAGCCCTTCCTCTGCCACTGTGCCACCAGATGCTGCTCACGCCAGCATCTCCCCGAGGGGTGTAGGGAGCAGGCCTACCTGCAATTTCAGGGTGGGGTGTGGGGCTGTCACGTCATTTGTGGTCTTTGTGTGATCCTTCCACCAGGGCGGGGCTTGGTGGCAGCCCAGGGTTTGAGGTGGACGGCGAATGCGGGTGTCAGGGCTGTCTGACCACAGGATGAATTCAGTCAACCTTTCTGAGCACCGTCATGGGAATTCTAGGCCTTGAGGTTAGAAGAGAAGAGGAGAAGGTGAGGTGGGAGGCTTTGCTGCGTCAGCATGTCTTGGGCGGTAGCGCCCCCCTCTGTGGGCTGAGACGCTCAGACCGTGGCTGTGCTCTCCAGGCCCCAGTGTGGACGGTGGTGCTGACTCCGTTCTTCTCTTCTATCCTCCAGCAGTGCTCCTTACCTCAGCACATCAGACAGTGGTGGGCGGTGCTCCTCGCTTGCCACTGGGGGGCAGCTGTGCTGTGGCATCCCCAAGGCTAGGGAAAGGACACAAGGTCTCCCCATCTTTCCGTGGCCTCGGACTCTCTCTCCTCTTAAGAGGGCTTCCTTCTTGCGACAGTGTTCTTGGAGGCCAGCAGCCTTCCTGCAGCCCTGGGAGCTCTCTCAGTCCCTCCTTTAAGGACTGCAGTGGAAATTGGCAGAATGCAGCCCCTCTCTCCATGGGGTTGTGAGTAAAGATGCCACAGGCACTCGCTTTATGCTGGGCTTGACAGTGGGTGACAGTGTGGCTGTGAATGTGTGCATGACGGGGGTGTAGCCAATTCTAGGGACCAATGACCTTTGTATTCCGCCTTTGAACAGTGGCAGTGACCACTATTAAGCTTCCTAGGATTTTCCTGCTCCACCCTGTGGGAGATCACATGTCTTCCGAGCTTCCCCTTTTCTGGCCTGGCAGCCCCGCAGTGGAAGCAACTCAGATAAAAACCTGTTCCTGGGTCAGATTTTAATCTGCCCCTTCCTTCTGCATCATGGCTGGACGCTGTGGTAGCTTCGGTGTTAGGTGACCCACAGACCAGGAAGAGAGTAAAATCGTTCTCTAGGGAGCCTGAAGATGGCAGTTGTTTAGGGAAAGAAGATGAGCGATCAGGAGAAGGTGAATCCTGTTTCTTGATGTGCTGGCTGGCTGCCAGTGCGTGGACAGCCTGTCCCCAGCAGCTGGGGGTAGGAGGGGCCTTTTGAGATTCCATTATCTCAACTGGAAGGATGGCTTCATCCCAAAGGGCTGACAGGGTCTGCTTCCTCCTTTGATGAGGGGCTTGGGCCCTGTGATCATGCTCTTTGGAAAGGCCCAAGCTGGGGTGGATTGGGGAAAGTACTTACTGGTGTTTTTCCAAGCTCTCTGTCTTTATTTCTGATTTGTGACCTAAGTTATTTGGGGTTGAACTGAGTTCAGCTATTTATTCCTCTGCCCTTTTCATGCAGAGGACACTGGGTAAGGTTCAGATGTGGAATTTCCTGACTTTTTTTTGTTTTGTTCTGGGCAAGGTTGACAAACAGTAGCTTTGGGGAGAAGCAGACTTCACAGAGCATCGGGATGTCTTCGCCAGTGCCTAGGATTTGCATCCAGGCCGAGGTGTGCGTGGCTGCATCTGTGTTCTGATTTTGTTGGCAAAAGCCTTTTGGGGGGTTGGGGGTGGGCTGGGGGAAGAATTGTACATAACGTACATTTTATTAATATGTACAGAAACCTAGGAAAAGAAAAGCTAATGGTTAATCTTGGGCTTGCTTTGCTTGCATGTAAAGGAGCTTTGGGGGGCACTGCAGGGAGTGTTGGGGAGCAGTAGGAAGGAGTCAGAGGGCAGAGGGGTAGGACATGGGGAGGCCCCCGCTGTTCGTCTGGGAACTGTGTACAGTCCCACTGGTGCTTCTCGGCTCAGCTCTGCCTTTGTTTCTTCTCCAAAATCAAGTAAGAGCAGGCGCCATCAGGATGGATGCTTGGACTCCAATGTGGCTGCATCGGTTGCTTTGGGAGAGGGCTCAGGAGATGTCCTCATGGCCAGATCTAGATTGTATATGGTAATTGATGGGACAGGATGTTTCAGGAAGGAGTTAGAGAGTTGGGGCGTGGAGAGGAGGTGGACCCTTTGCTGGGTGTGTTAGGCTGGAAGGGGATAGACAGTTAGGTTGGTCATGGAGTAGGAGTGCGATCCTGGGACAGAGCGGAAGGACAAAACCAGGGACAACAAGGCTTGCCATTCTCTTTGGGGCATGTGATAACTTAGCTACCCTGAGGCTGCAGTGTACACATCGGGGGATAATCTCAAGAGAAAGAAAAGAGTGATTGCCTGGTGAGGGCAGGCTGGGGAGCGGTGGCAGGGAAGGCAGGGGTGGGAGGGTGATGACATTAGGAACAGGTTGTGGGGTGGGGTCTTGGCACATTGGCCCAGACTGGATCTTGGTAGAGGTCTTGCTTCTTCTAGAATTAGCCTCTAGCACTAAGTGCCCAAACCAAACACAGACGTCTCCTTTGCAATGTATTTCAACTTTATTTGTTTCTGGGGGCGCCTCAGACCTGGTGCTGGAGACTTGTCTGGAGAAGCCCTTCCTCTTGCCGGCCCGTCATCAGTGGAGGGGAGCCTGTTCTCCTGGGCTTCATGAGCCTGTTCCCCTGAGCACGAGCGGCAGGTGCCCCCCTTTCTTTTCTGCTCTCTGAAAGTGTGCACAAGACACTAGTGATGGTGATGGAGATGGGAGCGGGGCCTGGCCTCTGCACGGCTCACCCTTTCTTTTGAGGTGCAGAGGCTTCCTTCAGGCCACGAAGCCACACAGTGGTCCCGCATCCAGAGGCTGGGTCTTCACTCTCTCTCCTCTCGATAGGTTAAAGTCACCAGTCTGTGGTTGAGGTAGGAGAGTGAGAGAGTTTCACCCTGAAGTCAAAGACCAGCCCTTCTCTCCTTGATGGCTCTGACTCTGCTTCCTTTTGGGTCAAGAGTCGAAATTAAAAATCTCTTCTTTAGGAGAAGTCAGTAAACCAAGGATTAAAGCCCTACTGGACGTTAGCACTCTCACCAACGTGGTGTTTGGTGAGGAATGTCCGTACCACCCCTCCCACTGACTGGTGTTGATTTGTGCTGGTCCAGAACTTTATTTCTGGGCCCCTGTCTATACTTTCAAATAAGTCTTTCTGGAGAAAATATAATATTCCCACCATATGTTTTCTGTGTTGGGTTGTCAAGAAGATAGGAGTTTATTCAGACCTCATTTTAAGCCAATGGAAACATTTCCCAGAGACTGAGTCTGGTCCCCAAACACCCCCATATCCCAAAGATTTCTGCATAGAGTAAGAAAAATTTAAGCCTTAGTGCAGATATTATTAATGGCTGGCCATACCTTGGAGAAGGGAGTCGGGATATTTTCATTGTGAAATACTTTGGTAGAACAGCAGTCATTGAAATCACGTGGGTCTCCTCTTCTGTGGGGGTCATTGGTAGTGTTAAGGTTGCTGAAGAGAGCTGCTGCTGAAGTGGTTGTCAGCTCTGCACCACTGGCTGGGAGAGCTAGAGTGGGGAGTTGCAGCAAAGTGCTGCAGATTCTCAGCTCCCGTCCCTGGTCCCCTGGTTGTCTGCCTTTCCCATCCACTAGATGGTGATGTGAGTAGCCGTCTAGGCCTGTCTTTCTTTAGGGACTTGAAGAAATGTGCACCAGTCCTACCTCACCCTGGCACTGGACTTCTGGATTTATTTTAAGAACTAGGGCAAGCTCTCCCCCACCACCCCATGTACACACTAGTTAGGTTCCCTCTCCTTCCTTTCCAACTTCCTTATGGCTCCAGGGGTCTTGAACACAATTGTTCATGGTTTAGAATGCAGAGGTGGATGCAGTGGGGAAGGGAACCTGGGAGGGCACAGCGGGAGGGGGATCTTCATTTTCAGCCTTAGAAATACCGGGAGCATGCTTTCAGGGGATGTGTGGGGTTTTCACCTAAGCAGGTGGGAGGGGCAAATGCCCAGCTCTCCTCATGCTGGTGACGAGGGATTAGGGATCTATGACACCTTATTTCTGGTGGAATAAACCTCCTCATGGTCATCCTGCGGTCCTTTGGAAGGGAAATTGCCAGTCACTCTGGTAGTGAGTATTTACACTGCCTATTGTGAACAGTGAGGGTCTGTCAGGAGTTGACAGTGTCCTGGCTGGGTCAGAGAAGTGGGATCATCTCACTGTCCCTCTGCGGTACCAGGTCATCTCCCTGGTCTCTAACTCCCAGCCAGTCTATTCCAGTGTTCCTTTCCTGCGTTCAGGAAGTAATTGTGGAGTGCGTGTGTGTGCGTGCATGTCTATGTAATGTGTGTGGTGTATGTGTATGTGCAGTTGCGTTTCTGTGATGTGTGCGTTGTGTGTGTATGGTGTGTGGTGTATGTGTGTAATATGGGCGTGTGTGCATGGTTTTTTGGTGTTTGTATATGTGTATGTGGAGTGTGGGATGTGTGGGGTATGGGTGGTGTCTGTATGTGTGGGGTATCTGTATGTGTGTGATATGGGTGTGAGTGCATGGTTTGTGTGATGTGTGTATATGTGTGTGCTGCGTGTGTGGGAGGGGTGTGGTATCTGTGTGTTGTGTGTATGTGGTGTGTGTGTGTGTGGTGTATTGTGCGGACTGGGGGCATGTGTGTATAGTGTGTGGTATTTGTATGTATGTGGCGTGTGTATATGTGTGTTGTGTGTGTGTAGGAGATGTGTAGAGACACACCGATTTGCCTGAGCAGTGTCAGGCCTAGGAGACCCTCTTTTAGTTTGCTCTTCCTTTGCTAGACAGCTAATGTTTTGGTAGGAGGGTCAAATTAGTAATAGAACATCGTTAGTATATTTTTTATGGAGATTGTATATAAAATTATATAAATATATATAACTGGTTCTATTTTAAAGAGAGAGGGGAACGTCTGGGGGGGTGGGAGGTGCAAGGGTCGGATGCAATATGGTAGCCGGGGCTTTAGGCAGGTGGCGCAGGTGGGGAGTGGAGTGGGAGGGCCAGCACCTGAAGCCGGGTGAGGTGAGCGGGGCTCATGCCCTCGGCGCGCACGCACGCACACACACACACACACACACAGAACCTATATAAAGCCTATCTATCTATCTATATATCTATATGAAGTCATAGTTTGCTTTATTTTTGTACCTGTGCCAGAGATGCTTTGAGCAGCACTGCCTCCCCCAGGTAGGCTGGGGCACTGGCTCATTCCTTGTCTCCATCCACCTTCTTCCCCGTCCTTCCTCTGATACACTCTCTGGACAGAGTTGCTTGGGTCTTTCTGATAGCAAGGTGTATATATAAAAAATTTTTAAATAACATAACCCACTTGCAGAAAGGATGATGAACTGAAGGTTGTGGGGAGCTTCAGGATTTGATAGTCCCAGAGAACCAGGGTCCACACATCTCTTGCCACCAGGAGGGGACATGGGCTGGAGCTCTTTGGCAGAGATGCTCCATGTGGTGAGGATGGTGGTGGGCTGAAGGCTCTGGATCCATGCCCATGGTTGTGGTTCCTTGGAAGGATTTCTGCTCAGCAGCACTGGAAAGGGGGAAGTCAGGCTTGCCAGGGGACTGACAGTGCTGCCCGTCCTGGTGTGTAGCACCTTGACTCAGGTAGCTCCTGGGAGGCAGAGGCGGTGAGTGAGTTTGTGAGGTTAATGGCATGGGCTCACTCTTGGAGAAGAGACACCCTGGTTATTATCACTGCTGGGTCCTGGAACCAGTGTATCTGGTATAAATATGTCATATATGCTTTTTTCAGTTGTTTCTTTTTTTTGTATTTTAACTTCTTTAATAAAAAGTTATTGTATTTTAATTTCTTTAATAGTACACTCAAAATGATGACATCCAGTACTTTATTTAACATTTAAACAGTTATAAAGAATAAAAGACTGAGCACATTTATTAACAAACCACAGTATGTCTTCAGGTTCATAGGCTGCCTAAATCATTTAAAACATATAGCATATGAAGTCACAGAGCTATAGGGTTACTAGGAAAAATCCCACAAGTTAACAGCTTAAGTACAATCAGATTCATCTTGAAACAGAACAATCTTTAAATTCAACTGATGGTCATTTTGGCTCATCTGACAACCATACAGATGTCAACCACAGGGTCTTGCAAATGCAGAGTGGCCTATGACATTTAAAACGAAGTATAATAGATAACCAGAGTAAAACCTGTTATCTTAGTTACTGTTTTCTACTTTCAATATGAACACTTTTAATATGAGATAACATTTCACTATTTAAACTCACATTACATATACTGAAACTACAAGTGAATACAGCAAGAATACAGAGACACTTCAGCCTCTGGCTTTAATATCATACAATGGTCAAAATATTTAGAAATTCAGAGAATATGAAGTCAAAATATGGGATGGAAAAACCTTAAGACAACTTAATTCAGTCCACTGATTTACAGCTGACCATACTATAGAGCAAGGGCAACTGGAACAGAACAATCCATATGCAGTTTTAAAAATGATAATAACTATCGTGGTTGTGAGAAGTGCAGGTTGACCACTTTAGGAAAATTTAATCTTCAGATTGGCAATTCAAAGTTTTCCATTATATGTGAATAAAATTGGAAGGATGTTCAATCTCCATGAAAAGCTACTCTTGTAAGTCAGACTGACATACTGAGGCTTTAGAATAAAAATACAGGGCCGGCCCCGTGGCTCACTTGGGAGAGTGTGGCGCTGGTAGTGCCGAGGAGACCGCGGGTTCGGATCCTATATAGGGATGGCTGGTGTGCTCACTGGCTGAGCTTGCTGCAGACGACACCAAGCTGAGGGTTGTGATCCCATTACCAGTCAGGAAAAAAAAAAAATACACATCACAAATGGAACAGTGAATATAAATTCTCACATGTGAAGATAATAGTCATTTAGAAGTAATGTAAATTTTTTTGATACACAAACTCATTTAAGTGACCTTTTCCAATAATGAATCTAAAATGAAGTGTGTTAGCTCCAAGTACAAGATGAACATTAAACTACTTACTAACTTTAAAGCTCATATAGTAATATTCTTGCTGAAAAGCTACTGAAATTACCAGTAAAATGACAATATCTTTAAAGCAATGCTCTCTTTATAACCTGAAATAATTTCATTTGCCAATTTTAAAAATTTTTAACTTTTCAGTATACAGTGTAATTGATTTTCATGTCCCTTTACCCATTCCTCTGTTCCCCATCCCTCTCCCCACCTGCCTACATCATATCTGTTCACTTGTCTTAACAAGTTCAAGGAATTGTGATTGTTGTGCCTTCTCCCCCCACCTTATTTGCTTGTATATTTATTTATTTATTTGTTTGTTTATTTATTTATTTATCTTTTAGCTCCCACAAATAAGTTA
>NW_007726406.1:250586-258486 GCF_000696425.1 Galeopterus variegatus | reverse complement strand
GTGGGGCTGGGCTGGGGGTGACTCACAGAGCTCGCAGAGTTGGGCCGGTCCGGCGCCTTCCTCTCCGTTTCTGATTAACAAATTTCGAAGGAGGAGAAATTGAGATTTGCTTGAATCCTTTCTTATTCTCTTGTCTCTGCTAGTCCCCTCCTTTGTCTTCTTATTCACTGTAGTAAACTCGCAAGAACTTCCAAGTACCCAAAGGCCAGGAGCAAAGGGCAGAACACACACAGCCGGCCCACACTGTGTTATTTCAAACAGCCCATCTTCAAGGTCAGAAATTCTCTCTTCTGTTTGTCCTAGCCTGCTGGTTAACTTCTCTGTTGTGTTTTTTATTTTGTTGAATGAATATTTCAGCTCCACAAGCTCTGCTACATTCTTTTTCAGGGCATTGATTTCTCTGTACATTTCTTCTCTCAGGTCCAATATATTTTTTCTCATCTTGTTGTGTTGTCTAACTGAGTTTTCTTTTATCTCATTTAGTTTCCTTAGAATTGTTGCTCGAAATTCCTTGTCAGTTATTTCAAGGACTTCCTGTTCTATAGGATCTAGAGCTTGAGAGTTATTATTTTCCTTTAGTGGTATCATACTTTCTTGATTTTTCATATTTCCGGTGTCTTTCCTATGGTGTTTAGTCATTGTGGCTGGAGGTCTCATGGTCCACTCGCTCCACCCTGGTGTCTGGCCTGGATCCTGCAGGGACTGCCAATTCTGGATGGTGGGGACTGGCCTGGGCTGGGGGTCTGGCGGTGTCTGTGTGTTCTTGCATGGCTGATTCGGGGTGTGTGGGCAAAACGGCAGAATAACTTTAAAGCAATGCTCTCTTTATAACCTGTAATAATTTCATTTGCTAATTTTTAAGAATATTCTCTGGACTATAAATTTTCTGCAAATAGACTCACTTTGTTGTTACCCAAATTACAGATATCCAAGATACTGATGATATGTACTCTATCCAGTTCAGATACTTCTTTTATAATATCACCTGCAAGTGCTCTTGAACCTGGAAATTGGTCATTGGCAGGTACTTCCTGTGGATATATACAGCTATAATTCATGCAAGTTAACAATATGTCTATTTGAGATGTCCAGAGATCTTCTGGACAGTACATGGGCAGAAATGCAACATCAATTGCTATCTCATGGTTTAGACCTAGGATAGTTACTTCAAAATGTCCAAGGCTTTGAGCACTGTTAAAATCATCAAGTTTGGGGTGCCTACCTTCTGGTGGTATGTATTTTGAAGGCTTAGAATTATACTGCTCGGTAAGAAACTTCTTGTGTTTGAAAATAAATTTTCATGGAATACTTTCAGGATAAACATGGCTGTAATGTAGGTGATTTATTAAGCCAAACTGTTTCTCTCTCCACGCTGACTCTCCCATCTAATCACTTATAATTTTTCTGGCTTTCCCTTGGGTTCTAGCGCTTGTACTTTCTTGATATTGGAAGATGCTTGGCATGCGTGGTTTATTTCCTTTTATTTGTGCAGAATCATTTGGCTGAAGTACAGCAACTGGTTAGCATATGGGCCTTGAAAAAATATTTTTTTTCTTGCTTGGACATAAACTTGCAGATGTAGTTTGAAAACACTGAGAACTCTTAGGCCTGTCATCTTGATGCTGTTTAGCATCTCTTTTCTGACTTTGACTTTCTCTTCTAGCTGCTTGGGATATGGAGGGTCTGTTAGCATTCTGGAGTGTTTCTGATGCTGAGGCACTTTCAGTTGCACCACTGGGGGGATATATTTTATAACAGTAATTATCCCCTGAATTGCAATATGCTTTTGTTCCTTATACTGCAAGCCTTCAATCTCCTTCCTCACTTCACTTATAGCTGTCAAGAGCAATTCAGCTTTAACAGAACTACTATACGTGGAACATGTCTTTGGCACTGGTGGATAGCGGTAATATCCACCAATAACAGTGTTCTTCGCTTCCTCAGAATCAGCCTTTGTTTTAATACAGTGAATAAAGATTTTTACCTTGGAATCGTAGGTATAAGGCTGGCCTTTATCACCAGTAATAAACACTCAACTTTCATTTGTAGTGGTGAGGTAAAGCAGTTTAGGCACTTGAGTGTCATTTCTGACAACTTTCAGCTGTGTACGCACAAAATACGTCATTGGGTAAATATTTTCAAAGATTTCTGGCTGAGCTGTAGAAAATAGGTCCACTATAAATGGTTGCTCTAAAGTCCCATCAGCAATGTGAATGCAGTGATATGACCAGAAATCTTCACAGTTTTCTTTCTTTTTTGACTGCTGGACCTTTCCTACAAAAACTAAAATGCCTATAACATCGCAGATATGATTTTATGGTATACCATCTAGTTCTGATCTTGTGACAAATCGGTGATTTAATATTGGCAGTCTCCATTCTGATTTCACCTGCTTTTCTGGAACGATGATTATATTAGTTGGAGGATCTTGAAGGTTCAGGCAGATTTCCATTGCAGAAGTTAGTTTGATCTCTGGATCCACAGGGAGAGGCTGTATCCTGAATGGGTGACTCTTCATAACAGAATCATCTTGAAGCAGAAGAACTAAACCGACCTGCAAACTTTTACACCACTCTGGACACAGAGCATTCCACATAATCACTGACACGATGCCTGAACTGTCAGCAACTTCCAGAAAGGTCTGTTATGGCTCAATCATCTTTTTATCAGGTTTCCTGTAGTATCGCAGTTTTGATTTATGCAAGATCCTTACAAGCAGTGCAGGAAAATTCCTTGTGTTACTCAAGGTCATCTTGAGGTGAGAAAGGGAAATTATTTTGGTGTTGCTAAAATTGTGGTCCTCAGGTTGCTTGAGGGTTAGACAGGTATCTCCATATGGATCTTTGTTATTTTGCATCGCTGGGCAATGACTCTTCCTACCCCTTAAAGACCTCTCTGGTTTCTCCTCATGTGCTCTATTTCTGAAGGGAGTTTCTAAAGAAATTCTATCCAACGTATCCCCACAGTGGAGATTGTCTATGTACAGGATCCCCTGGCCTAATCTTTTCTTCTTGTAAAGACATGAGACTCTAGTAATTTTCACTTCTATGTCAACTTTAAGAATATTTTGGTATACAAGAGAGTTCAAGCTGGGGTCCAGGCAGCACTTCTTCTCGTACACCCCATCCAAGATCGTCATGTCATAGCAGTAAAGAGGAGGCTTGGGCACTGTGTTGTGTGGCTCATCCTCTAACACGTACCTTTGGATAGCCAGCACAGTGACAAGCACCACCTCTGAGGAGGTGACCCACTGGTGAGGTGAGCCCGTTATTTGCTCAAGAACCTTTTGGATCCAGGACCTGGGTCCCTGGGTACCCACCCTTTGGATCACACCTTCCGGGAACCCAGCCTGATCTCCCTCAAAGCTAGACAAATTTAGCCCAGCATATGAGGGACCAGCTTGAGGCTGGCTGACTCACCAGACATGGTGGAATGATTGGGTACCCTCTTCACTCCTAAAAGCTAGTTTGTCCCATCCAAAGGGAAGAAACCACATGCTCTGGCAACGATCGCTACTCAGTTATTTTTAAATGGAAAATAAAGTGCCATTGGAACTGGGACGGTCCAATCCTGGTACTCTGGGTGGAGGATTAGGGTGAGAGATGAACTTTGGCTGTGACCAGGAGGATGGGTCCTACTGCAGTCTTCCTGCTGGCACCCAGCTTGGGACTTGCAAAACTGAACAATGTGTTGGAAGAATTTGACCCAGAATGGGAGATTCTGGGGAGAGGCGTTCCCTTATATTTGAGCAGGAAATTTTGTCTGCCCTGAAGAATACCTCTCTAAGAATTCCAGACCTTGCATGCGCTGCAAGGGCTGCATGCCTCACAGCCTTGGCAAACGTCTCCTGGGTGCTAGGTCTTTCTTCTGACTTGCTAAGAGATCAGTGATGTGTTGGAAGCTGGTGCACCAGCAGACAGGAGGGACTTAAGACTGCAGTCACTCAGATCTTATTCCTTCTCATCACTCAAAAAAAAAAGGCAATGCTAACCTCTCTTTCCCAGCCAAAATAAGGTGCGATCTGTGGAGTTTGATCATTGGAGGAACTCAGATGCCTTGACCATGAGAAGGGCTGGTTGGGGGGAGCTTGAGTCCAGCTCCTGATTCTTCTGTAGACCTAATGGGGCCCTGCCATTCGTTTGGGCACTATTGTGGGTCCCGGGGATTATCTGCTCTGAACACTTCCTACTTTCCAAGGACTCTGAAGGAAAATGGGCTGTGTCCATGCAGTCCCCTAGAAGGGCTCTAATACTGGGTCCAACTGGCAGTGTGTCCATCCTTATACATAACTCATGTTTCCTGCAGTCTCCTCAGGAGGCCAAAGGAAGATATGGCCAGGTGTTTCTTGTGAGATTTTTTCGGGAGGTTGAGTGAGAGAAAGCACAGTGAGTTCTACAGCCCTGGCAAGCTTGCAGCCCCCACCCGACTACCAGAGCCTCCATGTGGAGGCTTCTCCATTCTCTTCTTTGGGCTCTTGGAGCCTCCCTCCTCTCTTTCTTGTGGACTCTGCCCACCTCTGGTGCACATGCAACCAGCAGAGGAAGTCACTGCGCACCACAGGTGCTCTGGGGCTTGTCCTTGTGCGAGGCCCAGGCTCCTCCAGCACTCTAGTGTCTTCCCACGTCAAGCCAGCAGCATCAGGTGCAGGAGGTCAGAGAGCCACTGGCCTGCGCACCACTGTCCCCTTCCTTAGCCTCTACGTGGACTCCATTTTGGGGAGGAAGAGGGAAGATGGAGACATCCCCTATCTTGCAATTTTAGAACTTGGAGAGAATGTAGTGTTCCCTTGCAGTGCCCTTGCCGTGACAGCTCTCAGCAAGACCGTGATGGGGGTGGGGGCACTGGGGGGAAAGGAGAGGTGGCCGGCCCAGCATCAATCTCCAGTGTCTCAGAAGAGCCAGCCTTTCACAAAGGCACATGGTGCAAAGGGGATTGAGATCTGATTGGACGTGGGGTAAGTGAGACTTTCTGTCCTCAAACCTCTCCCTTAGTGGGACAGGCTCTGATGGAGACTTTGAGGCCACCACCACTGCCAGGAGACTGAGCTGTTCCACAGGCTTGTGACATTCCTTAGTCCCCGCGTAGTGGGAGGGATATTTGAATTTTGGTGCTTTTCTCTTTTGATAGGAGGTGGGGGGAAACTACAGAGTTGTTCTAGTTTTGCTACCTCTGTCTGCTACCTGGAACAAGAGTCTGGAGTGGACGGATCCGCTGGGAATTGCTCTCCCAAGGATCAGCATGGGCCCTGTCCTTTTCTCAGTTATCGTCAACCAGTAGCTTGGGAAATGGGGTTTGTCCCTTCCTCCTTGGCTTTTTGCTGAGTCCTCTCCCTCCTCTTTGCTTAGATGGTCACGTTGAACCACTCTGGGCAGCTGAGAGGCAGGAGGTGGGGGGCAGGAGGGCCTAGACAGCACACTTCCTGCCGCATGGGATTGACCACGGTGTCAGGGCGTGGGGTCTCTCCTGCTGTTGGTGAACTGCTAGCGCAGTATCCAGGGCCTGGGAGGGAGTGCTTCATGGGGTGACCTTGCTGCAGGCGCTGTAGACAGTGGTGTTGGGAGGGGATGGCTGGTTAGGGAAGAAAAGCAATTTTGTTTACTAAGTTCCAGACACCAGTGCCAGGAAGTCTCAAAGTCCCATTCAGACTCCACCTCCTAACTGCAGCGTGTGGGGCCAGGGATTGAAGGTGGGGCGCGGTGTCAGTCACTTCTTCAGTCGCTCCTTCTTTCCCACAGCCCCTGACGGGAAGGGGCCACATCCTGCACCCTCAGCAGCGCTTGGCCCCTTTCGTCTTTGATGCTGGCAGGAGGGACTTTATCATCCTGGATAAAATTCTTACATCGCACACCTGGAGGCAATTTTTGCATGAACTTCTTCCCCCATTTTTCCCGGTGGTCCGCAGAAGCACGGGGTGGGGGGTGAGCAGGCAGTGGGGTGCCCCGCAAACACCCCGGACCTCTGGACGCTGGCGCCTCTCGCTCTGGTTTTTCTTTCCTTGTATCCTGGAGAGGACTTCAGTTTCGTCATGAGATTTCTTGCTCTCATTTCGAATGCCTTTTTTCTTTCTTTGGCTTTCTTTGGGGATTACCCCATCCACGCCAGGTCTTCCCAGGAAGGACACTCAGACCTCGTCTCCATCCCTTGAATGTTGAGTACACGACGTAGCTGCGCTGGGTGCGTCATGGTGCTGCCCTTCACCAGGCCCCGGGGCCCCTGCCCCGCTGGCTTCTCATACCTTGCTCTCTTTTACCTTCTATTTGATTTTTTTCCCCTAGGGATTGGGGGTGGGGGATGTAGGGGTGGCTGTTGTGTGCTCTCTCTCTCTTCTGTATGTATGGACTGGTCAAAGTCAGTTTTCATGGCAGTTGACTTCGTGGTATTGGTCGGCTGACTTGGTTCGATATAAAAGACAAAGCAACAGATTGTGCAGCTGCACACAGGACACCTTTGAGTGTGACTCTGAATGGCAACTAGAGGCTTACTTTTTGAACTTCAGGTATGTAACTCAAAAGTAAATAAAACCACTATTTTTTCAGTAAGCTTTTTTTTCTTCTAAAAGAGAACTTAGAAATCAAACTATAAGAACATTAAACCGGTGCTGTACCAAAGCCTTATATGAACATATTCTACACTCTGTATAACCTGTCTCTGAGGAGCTCCCTGCTCTATCACCCTCTTTTCTAAAGCCTGGGAATGCCAGCGTGTGCCAAGCTTGGGGCTGGACCTTGGGGTCCCGTGGGCCAAGGGGACCCCTGGGAGCAGAGAATGGTGGAGATGGGACACCATTCTGCTGCCCGAGCAGACCCTGAAAGGACGCTGGGCATTTGTGTATGCGTGTGCGTGTGTCCGTGTGTGTGTTTGAGCATACAGGTGCACAATGCCAAAGCGAATGCACTCACTGGGGGCTTGAAAGGGAGACCCAGGTGGGCTCTGGGAGTGGGGCGGTTGTGGGGACAAGGGGGGTGTGTCCCTCCCCTGTTCCCTGTCTCCTTCCCTTTCTTCTCTTTCCGGGAATGGAGGTGTATTAGAAACAGCTGCACTCTCAACTAGGTGCTTTTTCCTCAAAATCTCCAAACTCTAATCATTTATAAAGGGCCCGTCCAAGGGGCAGGCACCTCTAGTCACCAAATCACAGACTTCCAAGACTGGGAGGAACCTTTCCCCTCCCCACTCTTGCTTGGTTTCTCGGGGAAGAGGCTTCCTCCTGCACACTCCCTGGACCTCCCATGCCTGGGTCTGGGCCTGTTCTAGCTGCCACCCCTCCAGGTGGGCACCTATTGGCTGTCCTACCCCTTCCAATCCACTGAGAAGACCCCACCGGAAGTGACCCCTAAGCTACACCTGCTCCGTGGCCCTCAGCAATAATGCCTGCCCTGGCTACCAACGACAGTGATTTCTTTGGCCTTAGACTTGCCAACTGAAAACCGAGTGACACCCCAAACTCAATTAGGGAGAGGATCGGCAGCCTGCCTTAACTCAGGCTGCCGTACCAGGCTCCACTCGCTGGTATTTTCAGGCTTGCCGAATACTAACCAACTCATCGCCAGTAACATTGCATGTTCATGTCCTGAATTAAAAATCAAAACGAGTGAACAAGTACATAAGCAAACAAACAGAAAAAGAAGGCACGTCAAATGACAAGATGTGTGGTCAGCAAAGGCCCCCGGTAGTGTTGCAAGTTAAACTGATTAAAAGAAGTTTAGTATTTAATTGCTCCTCATGTAACATTACTCTGCTTCAGAAATGTTTTGTATTTTGGTATAAATAAACATTTGTTAAAGAAGTTCATTTTGTAATTTTTATTTGTACCTAGGAAGTACATTCTGATGCCATCTCATCTCACCTCTGGCCCTAGTTCCCCCTCATCAACCCATTTTTTTTTTTTTTTTTTTTTTTTTTC
>NW_007726406.1:235922-249661 GCF_000696425.1 Galeopterus variegatus | reverse complement strand
TGGGAGCGTCGCCGCGCTCCCAAGCGGCGCACTGTAGCAGTGCGCCACCGGGCCGGCCCATCAACCCATTTTTAAACTCATTGCTCATGAGTTTAACATGGTTCTGAAAGGATGCGAGGCTTGGAGAATTGGAGACCTGCTGTTCATTCATTGAGCCACTGTGTACTGAGGGTATATTAAGTGTGAATCACTGTTCTATGCATGTGGGATCCGCCAGTGAATAAAACAGACAAGGCTCCTGCTCCTGGAGGGCTTGTATTCTAGAGGTGGGGAGGAGACTCAATTATCACAACAGGAAAATTACATAGAGTGTAATAAGGTGATAAGTGCTTTGGTTTAAAAAAAAAAGAAGGAAGGGGCCACTGAAGTCTGGGGGAAGGGCATTGGTCGGAGATTATAAGACAGTACCCAGGCTGGCCCGTGAGCTCAGGTGGTTAGAGCGTGGCCTTGTAACACCAAGGCCAAGGGTTTGGTTCCCCACACTGGCCAGCTGCCAAAATAAAATAAGATAAAATAGAGTACTCAGAGTGGGTCTCACCGAGAAGGCAGCACGTGGGCAAAAACCAAGCTCAGTGTCTAGTGTGCAGGAGCTTCTTTCACTTTGTAGGCTTTTACATGGCCTGGAGTCTGCTGATGCTTCAGGTAAGTGATGAAGGTCATTTCTTGGCTTGACTCCATCTCTGTCTAAATGAGTCCCCAGCTGTAACAGGGCTGGCCCTGGCAAAATCTCCTACAGCGGAGTCCAGGGTGCCGTGGAGTCCCCGACACTGAGCCTGGCTTTCCGTCCGTGGGGAGGGACCTGCAGGCTGGAAGGCCTGCCTCTGCCCTTGCGGGGCTGGTGTGGTGGACCCAACGGCAGACTTTCCCTCCTGACTGCATCGTCTTTCTCATCTGCTAGCGTCCTTCCTTCCTCACTGTCTTGGCCATGCTCCCTGGCTATCTATCAACTCCTACTGTGCTTGTTTTTGATTTTATTTGGGATTTAAGTGGTAGGCAAATACCAGAATATGTTATTGCTATTTATGTCTCTTGTTGCAAATGGAGAAAACAACCAACCAGACAGCCAATCAAACCACAAAAATACGTCTGTCTACAAATTTGAAAACATCAGTCATGGTTTAAAAAGTCTACACATAAAGTTCCCTGAAAGCTGAGAGGTGGGATGTCCCAGCAGCAGAGGCCTCCCGTCTGCGCAGCTGTCCTCTGCCTCGGTCACCACGGCTCTCACTCGTGCCGTCCCCATTTCCTCTTTCCTCCGCCCTCTGCTTTTCCTAGCAGGCCATGATGAAAATCTTTTGATATCCCTCCTTCCATACCCCTTCCTGTTCCACAAAGGCTTTAAGACAGCAAGGCGTTGCCTAGAAAATAAAAGTGAGGCCCCAGTACTTTCCCCTTTGGCCTCTCAGATTGACACGACATAGTTTGAAAACACCTGTGTTCCCCACGTGAGCTCATGTAGCCCCTTGGGGCCCCCTGAGCAATGCTAGTACTTCTTGGTGGACATTCAGCTCAGTTACTGGGAAGACAGGGTTCGGGGGACCATGTGACAACAAACATTGCCAGCTTTACAGACCTCAAGACAGTGCTGATTTCAGGGTCAAGACCCTTCATCCTCATGCAGATGGTGGTACAGGAGGAGCCCAGGTCAGACCTGTAAACTAGCCAAAGTCCCCTTGTGTGTCCCCAGCCTCCCTTTTTTTGGGCCCTTTCCCCTATATCCATAAAACCCGTTCCCTCTGGGCCTAGGACCCTCCTGCTTACACACCTGGTGTTAGAGAAGAATTCCAAGATGCTTTACTTATTTCATCAGTTGAGGGAGGTGGGCAGGACCCCCTTTGCTCTGCAGTCCCAGTCTGTAAGCCACCCGCATTTATAGTGGCTTGCCTTTCCCCCTTGGAGAAGTCCTTGTTCTGCCATTTAGTAGGGAAGAACGTGGGGAAATCACTTAGCCTTTCTGAGGGAAGAGCCGGCTTCTCTCCTGCGGCAACACCTCCCGCCCTGGCATTCACAGCGCTCTCCAAGGCCCGCCCTCAGGACCTCCCTTAGCGGCACCAAGTTGGGCTGTGAGGACAGAGATGCCACTTTCTCCTTATTGGCAACCCCAATCGCTGTGCCAGGTTATTTTGGAGCTGTTATTTCATGTGACTTTGAAGGGAATCACACCCTTTTCACTCACAGAGGGTGGGAGGGAAAGCGTGCACCTCCTGAGGCCAGCGACTCTGGACTTCATCTTCACTTTGTGTCCCCCAGCCTGTCTCACCGCTACTGGGGTGGGTGGGGGTGGTGCTGGGGCCAGTGATGCCTCTTGGTGAGTTATGCTGGAGGAAGCAGCCCTCGAGGACGAGAGGTATAGAGCTCCTGTGTGCTCTCAGTTTGGGACCTTGTCGCCAGGTGGCCACAAGGAGGTCCTGCCACACCATTTTTTTGTGCAAGGCCTTTTCTGTCCTGTTCACTGTTGGAGCCCTAGCAGAGTGCCTATAACTAAAGAGAGACTTCATAAATATTTCCTGAAAGAATGAATGGTCAGAAAAATGCCTGTTATATCACTGGTATCTTTGGTGAGAGTAGCTTTCATGGCCTGATGGGAGCGGGAACCGGTGGGACCAAAGTGAGGAGTGGGAAATGGGCAATTAGAGACAACGCCGTACAGACAGCACTTCTGAGAAGCCTGCTCTTTTAGAATATATTGTATTAGTAGCACATTTGAGGGCCGGCCCGGTGGCGCACTGCTACAGTGTGCCGCGTGGGAGTGCAGCGGCGCTCCCGCCGAGGGTTCAAATCCCACATACAGACCGGTTCCCGCTCACTGGCTGAGCGAGGCGCGGGAGCAACACCGAGGGTTGCGATCCCGTTGCCGGTCCCGGTCTGGTACGGGCGCGACACTGAGGGTTGCGATCCGTTGCCGGTCACGAAAAAAGACAAAAAGGAAAAAAAAAAAAAGAACATTTGAGGTAGAACAAGGCCAACAGATTGGGAGAGGACTGTCATCGAAAGGATAGTTACAGTTCCTAAGAGGAAGGGACATGCGACATCACACCGAAGGGCCACACATGGGGTGCTGGGGTTTGTCAGGAGACAGAGGGACAGGAGGAGTGTGAGCGAGAGTCTTTATTGTGGTTTCCGTGGGATGGACTAGATGAGGCAGGGTCAGCAGGTGTAGGACTGGCTGGTTTAAATACTTCAGCAGGCTCCAGGCAGAGGCACCCTGGATCTCTGGCACCCGGCTCTGGGGTGATTAGGGCGGGGGCTGGTGGCCCAGAGAGTATAAAGGAGATGTGGGGATGCGGGCTCTGGATGAGGTTGGTTCGTGTTTAAAAAGTGCACTCGCGGGTGGGTCATTTGCTATCTGTAGGAACTGGCGAGCATGGGGAGGGGCAGTCCCTCCCATGTCAGCAAGGCTCAGCCATCAAGACATCAGGCTACAGAAAATTAAGACAGGGCTAACACACCTGGTAGCGAAGGGGTGCAGGGAAATGGGGTGGCAGCCTGTGAAGGCATGTGTCACAGGGTGGACCTTATTTGTTTTTTAGTTGGAGGATATTAAAGCATGTTTTCATGCTTCTGGAATGACCCAACAGAAGAGACTGATGATACCTAAGAGAAAGGTGGTAACTAAAGGACATGGTCCTTTATAGCATAACACTGAAGGGGACCCAGGCCACTTGCGGGCAGATTGGCCTACAGGAAGGAGATGCTGGGATGTCACGGGAAGAGAAGTAGCTCACGTTGGGTGACGTGTTTTCTCATGAGGTGGGGAACAAGGTTATCAGCTGAAGGGCTGGAGGGTCACGGTGGTGGTGGAAAAGTTATGAAGAACATGTGAGCTTATTGGAGAAATGCTGAGTCAGGGGCTGGGTTGTGCGTCAACTGAGGTTGGTGCTTATGAACAGATTGTGGTTCATCCAGAGTCGTGGATTTTCTGGGGCAATGTGGTGGAGTGACCGGGACAAGCTGAGGGAGGTTAGAAAATAATAATGATAGGAAACCAGGGAACCTGAGGTTGACAGGTACAAAGGACAGGACAAGACTGAGAAGTACAAATGAGGTGATGGGTCCAGTGGTTTGGAGTCCTGGTCACCGCTCGGTTATTATGGAGTGACGGCATTGAGCCACTGTGCTGGAAGAATAGCTCGCAGTCAGATGCTGGGGCTCATAATCTAAAGGAAGAATTTCTGGCAATGACCAGTCTGGGGTGACTGTGGGAGTGGCTGGCTCAGGTAGGGTAAAGAAAAGCTCACGGAAGACAAGGAGCTCAGAGAACCCAGAGGCCGGAGTTGTGGGTGGGTCACCGGGGGTCTCCCCACTGGGCATAACAACTGAAGTTGGAGAGAGAGGAAAATTGTGAAACAGGTGCTAAAACTCTCAGAGGACAAAAGGGAATTTTAGGAGAGGACAGGTTGGCCACAAGAAGAGGGGTGGTGGTCAATCCGAGGACACACGTCTCAAAGGAACAAGTTCCAGGAAAGAGAAATGGTCTGGAACCAGTGGATAGTGTCCACTTTCCACAGCCTACATTCTGGTGCAGGGAGCCAGCCAATCAGTCACCCAATCAATCAACAAATCAATCAGCATTCAATTGTGATGGGCATTGTGCAGGGGGTTCAGCGTTCCATGACTGGTTGCCTGCCTTGGGTTGGGTGGTCAGGGAAGACCCCTCCAAAGTAACATCTATGCCTGTCACATTGCTGATGAGGAGGCACCAGCCAGGTAAAATTTAGCAGAGGAGAGCGCCCTAGGCACAGGGCTGCTGATGCAGGCCCCAGGCAGGAAAGAGTTTGGTCTGCTCGAGGAATGGAAAGGAAGAGTGAGCCAGGAATGGGAGTTGGGGGGGAGTGCCAGCCAGTGGCAGAGGAGAGAGCCGAGCAGTAAGCCAGGGCTCCGTAAACCAGAATGAGGACTAGATTTTTTTCATGGGTGATGGGAAGTCACGGGAGAGTTTAAGGCTGCAAAATGGCATTATCTAATTTATGCTTTAAAAAGGCCCCTCTAATTGCCAGTGGAGAGTGGGTCATGGAAGGGAAAAAGCAGAGGCAGAGAGCAGTAGGAAGGCTAATGGCATCAGCCACAGTTGAGGAGACGGCGTTGCAGCCATAGTGGAGATGCAGAGAAACCAGCCCAACGGGGATCTGCTGGCGAGAGAGAGCTGACAGGCGAGCTGCAAGACTGGACGTGACAGGTGAGGTGCAGAGGGGAATCAAGAGTGACTCCTGGGGTTTTTGCCCTGAGCAACTGAGAATCAGAGGACTGAGGGGAGAGGGAGTAAGGAAGGGAAGGGAAATCGGGAACCATAAAGTCTGTAATGATCACAAACATCCCATTGGAGATGTTGAGTCAGATGCTACTGGATATATGAGTCTGGGATTCCAGAGGGAGACCAGGGGTGGAGATGCAGATCAGAGAACCATCCTCAGAGAGATGGTATTTAAATCCTAGACAGACAGAAAGAGAAGAGAGGGGTGTGTACAAGCCACTGGGTGAAGACAAGCACGTATGGAGGAGTGACTCTAGGTTTGAGCAGCATAGAGGTAGGTAGCTGATGATGGCGCTGACAAGGGCAGCCTCCATGGAAGGGTGGGGACAGTAGTCCAGTTGGAATGGGTTGAGGAGAAAGTGAGACAGGGACTACTAACTAATCTAGGGTGAGGAGGCAGAGGGGAAGCTCTGACAACACAGGGGAAGTTGCTGATCATTGAGCGGAAGTTTCCAGGACATAGCATTAGGGTTTAGGAGCATAGTAGGTGCTGAAGTGCTCCCAGATCCCCTTTGTGGATGGGTGTGCCCATCCCCCAGCTTCTTTGTTGGTGACTAATGGCTCACAGGTTCCCCCATCACTGGAGAGAGCCCTCGTGCCCTTGACTGACACGAGCCTCCTTGCCCAGGAGATTATGCACCCCTCTCCTAGGGGCGACCCTCAGCCAGCGGCTGATACAAGGATACAGAAGGCTACCACTTGTCCTATGACGGGGGCACCTCTGTGGTGATCTCCGGGATCAGGCATGTCTGGAATTCACCTGAGACTACATCCTTGATCACTTCTTTCCCCAATCCTGCTCAGCTTTCCTTACTCCCCTACACGTTTTTTCTTGCCAAGTATTCCCACAATAAGACACACACTCCCAATTGTCTGTCTTTGGCACTGCCCATAGGTAACCCATTCTAAGACCTGCTGCCAGGGGACTCTAAAGATGGAATTCTGAAGTGTGACACTTGCCAACTGGCTGGCAATTGGACTGCATCATAGTGGTAGGTACAGTGTTAATAGTCCCTGGCCTGTGCTAACAGTGCAGTTGCTAAGATTGTCACCTATGCAGAACTGAGGCAGGGTACAGGTGGAACGGATATACTGGATCATAGGATATATTATATTTGAGAGATTCTAGGGACAGAGTATTTATGGGAACTATGGAATTGAGTGGCTATTGCAGAGTGCCATTGACACTTTGAAAAGAGAAAATGCACAATCCTGATCATCAGTCAATCACCAATTTAAAGCAAAGTGTGAATCAGAATGCTTCTTTGGACCCTTTAAAGAGATCCTCATATGCAGCAAAAGGGACCACAAAGCTGAAGACCAGACCCAGGACTTAATTGTAAGAGTGGCAGGATTTTGGAGAAGGCTGAATCCCAGTCTGGATGAGTCTTCTATGCCAAAGTCATGGCTCTGATAGGAAAGGAGTGAGACACTGCAATCTGGGATGGGAATATACAGGTAAATATGTCAGAAGACCTTGAACTTCCAGATCCCCCTGAAACCTCTGGTCCTTCAGGAATGGCCACTCCCCCTCACTGGAAGGCAGAAGCCCCTCCTTGCTTGAAGAACAGGCAGATGACTGAAATGAGGCAGGCGTCTTACAGGAAATTCTTGACTGGCTCCCAGCTGCCCTGTCAGCAGCTGCACACCACCCCTTCTTATGCTTAGACAAGTAAGAGATTCTAAGCTCAGCCTGACCCCACTGGGCAAGGGGTGGGTCTGCCAAGAGAGGAGAGGGGTTTCTTCAGGGAGCTGCAGTGCCCAGCTAATGTGTGTTGGGCAGGCACAGGGGGCGTTTGCCTGGGAGTGGGTCCTCAGGGTGCTGGATCAAGGGGCCATCCTATAAAGCTCTTTAGGGGAAAGTTTGTTTATATGGGGGCATTCACCCATGAAGCAGGCTTTAACAATCTTGCAAGGGCTCTGGCAGGCAATTCTAACTGGTGCTGCAATCGTTCTTAATCTTGATGGGAGTGATGGCTCATGTGAAATAAAACAGATAAGTCAGAACCCCATTGCAGACTGTGGAAGAAGGGATTCCCAGGCTGAGAGAAGTGGGCATACTAGAATGGATCTACTCTAGAAAACCAGGAAACCCACCCACTGACTGTTTTCCGGTTGGGCTGGAGAACCCTTCGTTCACCATGGAGAAGGTGGGGGGGCTGCAGCATGGCGGGGGGAGCTCAGCAGTGGCTGTCCTCCAGGGGCTGGGCTGGTGACCAAACACACTGGTGGCAGCACTGGGTGTCGACCGGAAACCCACAGAAGGCATCGCCGTTACTGATGAACACGAGCAGCAGTCCTTCTAAAGCCCAAGAAATAAAACATCAACTCCACCATGAAATATTGTATCGGAAACCCAACCGGTGTAGTCAAAATGATAAATCAATAAAAAGTTTAAAAGTTGCAAACTAAAACAAAACTTCCATTATCTTCAAATAATACAATATCTCCTTAGAAAATCTGTGAGCATCTATGGATAAACTATTAGAAATAGTGAGAGAACTAAGCAAGATTGCTGTATCTAAGAAGGATGGTGTTTATACCAGCCACAGAAATCATGATTTAAAAGGCACCTTTATAATAGTGATAATGACAACAGGAACAAAATAAGATAAAAAGGAATCGATCTACCGAGAGGTGGGCAAGGCCCTTCTGGGTCAAATGGTCAGATGTAATTGAGAGCTGTAAGAGAAGGCCCAAATAAATGTGGAGCTGAGATCCAGACAGACACGCAACCCTGTCTCCCTAAATTGTTCCTTTCTCTGAGGGTGTGGTCTTTGAGGGTCCTAGATTTACGTGGCATTTCAGGACCAACACTGCTTTACACAGGCCTCTGTGCTCGACACCTCTCCCTGGGTGCTGAGACCCTAGCTCTTTCCTTACAACACTGGACTCCTCCCTTCCCTCTGTTATCTCTACTCAGGTCAACTGGAGCGTCAGCCTATGCTTAAGACTCTGGTTTCCAATCACCTCTTCATTTTTGGCTAATGGCAGTTATAACCTTGGCTATGTGTCCAGAAGCATGCTTGCTGCATCTTATCCAGCATTCTAGATTTTGGGGGCAGGAGGCTTTTTAGTTTATCTAGTTGGCCTTGTTACAAACACTGGAAAGTTTCCAACCTTTCTTCTTTTTTTAAAGTATGCTTTTTTTTTTCTAGATAACATATTTATGAAAATCTTTCATTTAATCTGAAGGTGTCTGTTCTTCAAAGAACATTCCGTTCATTCACACCAACAACCTGTTACACTTTATACCTCACTGCGTCTTATTTTGTATTTTTTATTCATTTTATTTTGTGGTTTCCTGATTTTTCTTTTCCTTATTTTTGCTTGTTTGGTATTTATTTTTCATTTGCTATTTATTGCTTTTGACATCCTTATTAAATTTGGGAGTATAATTATCATCTCCCATTCCATTCATGATTATGTTCCATTTCCACATGCTTAGTTGAGTCCACAGGAGCACTTCCTTCCCCACTGCTAAATGACAACACACACCAGCCTCTTCCCCTACAGACACTGTTCTGCAACTGCTCCTGCCAACTCGCATGCAATGAGACCTGAAAAGACTTTCTCTTCCCCAACCTGAATGATGCCTTTAAACATTTACTTCTGCCTCCCTATCTCAGCACCCAGGTTTTGCTGAGAGAGTTGAGTACATTTATTCTAAGCTATTACTAGAATTTATCTTGCAGTAAGCAGGTCTTTTCTACTTCAGAATCCTTATTTCTTAGACTACACATTCTCAGATGCTCACTTTCAATATATGCTTAACTACATTATACATAAAATGATATCTATGAAGGCAATATGCATTTGTGTGTGTATATTTATTACCACTTTCTCTTCTCCATCATTCTCTATCTGTATTTGGATTTTTTTTTCTTAAAGTCTTTTCTCCAGTTTTTTTCTTAGATAAGTGTATGGTGATATTGTTTCTGGACCGTGTACTTCTGCAAATACATAGCAGCAGGTAGTTTTCAACCATCCTTCAAGGCACCAGGGGGAGAGAAGGCACAGCTCACTTGCTCGGCTCCTCCTCTGCTCCCTGGGGGACACAGAGAACAGGTGCAGCCCCGTGGGCTGTTATTACCTCCCCCATGTCCAGGTATCTCTGCACACCAAGCTCTCTTTGGGATTCACCACTTTCCTTGTGTGGCTCTGGGGTTTTCCCAGCACTTTTGCCCGAGTCAGTGTGTTGCACAGGAAGAACAGAAGGAGCCTCAGGTTCGGTCATGAAAGGGTTTGGGATTGCTTGTGAGAACATGGAGAGTGGGATGAGCAGTGGCCAAGAATAGAATCCTGGGGACACCACTGTTTAAGGGGCAGGCAGGGGAAAAGGGCCTAAGAAGGAGACCTAGAAGGATGGGTCAGAAAGTTAGGAGAAGAACCAGGGAACAGACTGTCTCAAGAAGGAGGGAGCAGTCAGTTGGGTCAAGGTCATGTAAATAAATACAGCCTGTGTGTCTTCACAACTGGGATGAAAATTGGGTTAGCTTTCCACTGAAACCATACGTTTCAATGACTCTGTGCCTCATCTGCCAAATAAACAGGAAGGCCAGTTTCCCCAGGGTTCCTTATCGTTTTGTTTCTCAGAATCCTTGGGGTGTTTATGTGAGCGTCAGAATCAATCCCAGATGTCTTTGCTGCTTGCTGGTAAGAATGGAAACTTCAGAGCCTCGTTCAACAGCCGATCTTGCATCTCAGGATGTTTCCTGCTCCTGCTGCTGCTATTGCCAGTGCGGGTGGAGGCCAGCACATCCAGATGTGCAAGCATGCAAACGCTGGCGAGGTGCTTCCCAGGCTAGCATGAGCCACACACTGCTGCCCAGAGTCCTCCCTCCTTCTGTTTTATGTGCTTGCTTTTGTTTCCTGCAAGAACACGCTGTTCCTAGAATCACAAAGGGTAGGGACCAGCGACCTTCTCCATTTCCTTCCCTTCTGCCTCAATATAATCTATTGGATTTGATCAGATGAGTAGAAGGAACCACATCCAAGTCCTACATGCAGACAGATGTTCAGGGGAGAAAAAGGGCAGCAATGATAGTCCCACACTGTCAATCAGGATTTCAGCAGGGAGCAGATAATCTGAGGAAGACTTACTTATAGAGAGACTATTTTCATAGGTGTGGGAGGGTATAGGAAGACCTAGACCATGTGGGTAGTGCAGGAACCCAGGACAGTTAGTGGCTGGCTGTCACCATCCCACGCCTGAAGTCAAGTAGGGAAGGAGAGGCCACCATCATTGGGAAAGAGAAGGAGTCCTATAGAGCAGGCTGCCTCGAAAGGAGCCATGACCAGGGCTGCAGCCAGCCCCAGAAGACCTCTCAGGTATGGAACCGAGGGAACAAGTATCTCAATCTTATCTCCCTCCAGTCTCCTGCAAAGATTCCTGCAGGCTGAAGGCAACTAAAAGCCAGATGGTACAGGAGTTCATTGGTGAGACCCATCGCATGGAGGAGAACAGGGAGGAGAAGAATGGAGAGAGGATCTCGAGGGGCAATCAGAAGATATCTGGCACAAACATGACTTGCCTACAGAACGTATGACTTAGACTTATGCTCAACTCACATGTTCTGTCACATAAAATAAGAACCAAAAAATGCATGTTGGATAGGTAGTTTACAGCCCATTGTCAACCTTGTTGAAAACAGGTCTAGTGGAAAGCTTGAGAGAGAAAGCCAAATTGCAGTGGACTGGGTTAAAGGGGAGATGAGGAAACAGAGACAGTGAGTGAAAAAGACTCCCTCCAGAAGCCTGAGATGGTAAGGAGGGCTCTAGGATGAACTAGATCTAGGAGATCACAGGATATACTAGAGTGTAAAGATGCCCTCAATCCTTTACCCTTTCCTGTATTCAAACCCTTTGCCGTACAGCTTTCTCGTGCCTTCCCTCTCTACTCTGGACTTGATCAGGCTTGGCCAGTGGGATGTCAGCAGGCGTTACACAGCAAAGGCTTGGAATGAGCCACCTGTGCATTAGGGCTTGCTCTATTATGCTTCTGCCACTGCCTTGAGAACATGCCCAGGGTGTCCTGCTGGAAGATTATGAAGACATGGAGCGGTGCCACATTGCTCTAATTGCTGCAGTTGGAACTGCAGTGAGAAGCCAGTGTAGATCTGCTAGTTCTCACACATGTGGCTGAGCCCAGCCAAGATCAGGAGAGAAACCTAGCAGACACCTAGTTGATTACAGAGGTAGGATTCCATGTTTCCAAGTGTTTATGGTTCCAAAAGTTTATAAGTAATAAACACTTATTGTTATATTTCACCGGTATTTTATAGTTGATTTTTAATGCAGCATTATTGAGGCAATCAGTAACTGATGCATAGAGTAAACTAATATTCTTAATAAATTCCCAAATGATTGGAGACCTAAATGTAAAAATTGCATCCACATAAGTACTAGATGAAAGTATTAGTAAATTTCCTTATAATTTGGTGTCTAGAAAAAAACTTCACTATGACTCAAAACCTGGATGCAATTAAAACAATTAATAAATTTGATCACATAAAAATTAAGATTTTTAGATGGCAAAACACCATAAAAGCAAGGCCAAACATGAAAAACGATAAGCTTGGAGAAAACATTTACAACATATGTCACAGACAGAGGACTAGTACACCAAATATGTAAAGAACTTTCAAGAATCAAAGTAAAAGAATTAAATACTTGACTTCCTGTCAAGATGGTGAAATACATGGTCCCCAGCATCACTATCGCCCACAAATCAATTAATTTACAACTATTAAAAAGCAACAACAGGCAAGCTGGGGCTGCTAGAGCTCAGGGGATGAGGAGGAGATACCTACAAAGTACATGAAGGCAGGAGAAGCCACGATGAGAGAAAGAAAAAACCGCTTTGACCATTTTGAATCCTGGCCATTTCCAGGCTGGAGCTGCTGAGCATGTGGAGCAGGAGTGGGCAAAAGCTGCAGCTGTACACTTTGGATGAAGTTGCTTGGAGGTGGCCTTGGTGGCCCCTCAGGCCAGCAATACCACTAATAGAGTTCCCGTGGACCCACATAGGATCGAGAAGCTACAACAACTGAAAAAAAGGAGCCCCTCAGAGGTTGATGAGTCATTGCAAGGAACAGGAGCACAGCTCATCCCATGGGAAGTGTTTGGAGCATGGGTGGTGGGGGAGACGGGTCCATCAGGACAACACTGGGGCATAGCAAGGACAGCTGATCTGCCCCCCAATCAGTGCAGGACCACTCAGAGGAGACTGGTCAGGAATGTAGAATTGTGTGGGATGTAGTTTGATGAAAAGACTCAGGCCCAGACCAGTGTTGCTACACAACCCAGAGGAAGCAGATTTCACTAAAACCAGAAGTACCTATAAAGTCAACCATTAAAACCTGAGCTGCACAAAAAGCTTTTCCCAGGGAATCAGCAGCAAAGCAGCAATTCAGCTCAACCACAGAGCTCAAGTACTGTTCCCCACAGGAAGTTCCCCCACTTTAGAAGTAAGCAAAGGACGAGTTGGTACTGAAGGTAGTTGGTACTGAAGGCACCTAAACACTTTAGTCTCTTTCTTGTTTAAAGCTGTTCAGACAAGATAGCTGTCTTAAATCTCTTCTGGAATACTCTGGAAATAAACAATATAAATTTCTACCAGCTTCTGTAATAGATAAACCTTGAAATCTTGGTTGCTTAAAACAGTAGTTTATTAATTCAGCTCCATAAAGACATTGAGGAAGCTGGGCTCTATTTTGTGGCTCCACCCTCTTCTAGGTCTTTGAAGTCCTTTCCATTCCATATGAAGAAAGACAAAGAGGAGTATAGAATGAAGATCTCGACTTTAAGATGGCGACGGGTCTGGAGCGGCCGTGCCAGGAGACAGTGTGACCCTGAGAAGTGTGTGCTGTGATACCAGAGTACTATTTGCATTTCCAAGGGCAACAAAAAACGAATAAATCTTTGAACAACTAATCTACAATGACAAACAAGCAACTACAGGTTCGAGGTTTTAGGGCCATCACAAAAGAAGACTCCTAAGAGCACCCAAGCCCTGCTGCGGGTTCGAGCGAGCAGCCCGAGACAACAAAGGCCAAGTAAGCCAGCAGAGATGACACAGAAACGGAGTGGAAGGTGCCGGACCGGCCCAACTCTGCGAGCTCTGTGAGTCACCCCCAGTCCAGCCCCACTTGTGGGGCAGAAGCCCGACTGGTCCCCGCCCGCCTGCCTCCTGCCTACCACACCAGGCTAGGCGCCTGCAACAGTGCTACCTCCATTTTCTCGGGTGGGGGCAGAGACGGCCGGCTCAGATCAGGCAAGCCAGCCATCTTTGCTTGGCATGGCTCCTCACTGAGACGTGCCACTTGTGTACCTCGACGCGGGGCCCCCCGGGGCCTGTGGACCGGCCTACAATCCCACTCTCCCCAGGGATCTCTGACGGGGCTGGTAGTGTGGGGAGCCCCCGACCAGCGTCGGGAGGGCAGGGAAGAGGAGCCCACCCAGATTGTCTCTCCACTACATCCTGGGC
>NW_007726406.1:234291-234922 GCF_000696425.1 Galeopterus variegatus | reverse complement strand
GGAAGAACCCCTAACTGATTTCTGGTTGGGAGAGGGGAGCCCAGAGCGCTCTGGAGCTACATTGAAGCTGCCAGAGAGCTCTCCCAGAGGGCGCCCGGGTTGACCCTTGCTGGGGGGAGTCGGGTCGACCCGTACTGGGGGGAGTCAAAGAGGAACTGTGTGCTGTGGGACCCTTCCCCGAGGAGCTCACACCCTGCAGTTGGAGAGACTAGACACCTGAAACTCTTCCTGGGCAGGGCGGGGCAGGGCACAGCTTTGATGTCTCAGCTGAAAGACGAGATTTGCAGAAGACACGCCTCAGCCCTGTTCTGAGCGCACAGAGTAGGGAGGGGTCCGGCAAAAGGAGGCAGAGTCTCGGAAAAAAAAATAATTACACACCCTGAGGAACCCCTTTGAAAGGCTCAACAGCGCCACCTAGTGCACACAGAGTGGGAAAACGCCTCGATAGCGAGGTGCAGAACATACATACCTTATGGGACCGGCAGGGTGGTATCCAGCAACTTAGTAGAATTCAAACTGACCAGGGAGGAGACTTCCTGCAGAGGTCCAAGATCCAAGTGAAACTCCCTGCCAAATGAACAAACACCCAAAAAGAGATACCAGAAATGCAAAAAACCAAGAAAGTACACCA
>NW_007726406.1:208029-231144 GCF_000696425.1 Galeopterus variegatus | reverse complement strand
GAAACGATTCAGGCAGAGAAAAAGAAATACCACATGTTCTCACTTATTGGAGGGAGCTAAAATTAAATAAATCAATTCACACACATACACACACACACACACACACACACACACACACACACACAAACCGGGGAGGGGGGGAGAGGAAGATATAACAACCACAATTTTTTTGAAGTTCTTACAACAAGCAAATGGAAAGGACATGCTTGGGTGGGAGGGGGGAGAGGGAGGAGGGAGGGAGGTTCCGGTGATGGGACATAATAATCAACTTCATTGTATATTGACAAAATAAAAATTAAAAAAAAAAAGAAGTAAGCAAAGGACAACAAATTAGTTCCAGCACAGAGTTAAGTGGTGGGAACAGCAAATAATCCAACACAGAACTGAAAGAAAAAACAGAGCACCCATTGGGGCCTGTCTGGGGTCCTGAGGCATGGACTGGACCCTCCTCCCACAGCCAGGCACACTGCCAGTGCCATAGGGCCCACCCAGGGTCCTACGGCATGGAGGCAGGAGCCACCAGCAGCTAGGTAAGGAGCATGCCAAAAACATCACCTCCATGTGGGTGACCCACCAAAGCCATCACAATAACCATGGCTGCTGCAAAAGCGGCTAGACACCACAACCACCATGCACATAGTCTGCCAGCCACTGAAGTGCATTGACACAAGGAGAGTCACCAGCAGAGACCAAAAAAGAGGATGTTTCTCTCCACAAAGCCCATTCCAGAGAGACAGAAGAAGCATCTGCTCTATGACAATATTGGGGGACCTGAACACACCACTCAGCACTGGACAGATCACCTAGGCAACAAATCAACAGAGTAACCATTACTCTTTCAGAAGGAGAGAAGAAATCTAGGGTTATCAGAGGTGGGAGGGGAGGAGAGGGTGATGGGGAGAGATTGGACAAGGGGCATAAAAAATAGGTATGATTTGTAACAATATATATGCAAGTAATATTGATTTTATCAACATATGTCAATGTTGAACCCCCAAAATATGTATAATCAATTATGATTCAATAAAATTTAAAAAAAATACTCAATAGAAAAATGGGCAAAACATGTAGAGGGTTCACAAAAGATATAAATGGGCTCTTGAACAAATGAATACATGCCCAAATTTCCTCATAATTACAGAAAGGCAAATTAAATTACACAGATACCATTTCTCATCTATCAGATTGGCAAAAGTTCAAAAGCTTGAAAACATACTATGTTGGTGAGGCCCTAGGGACATAAGCATGTTCATATATAGCCAGTGGGATTAAAAATGGTATAAGCCTACAGAGTGATATCTAGTAATATATAACAAAATTACAAATATATAACACATTGAAGCAGCAATCCTACCTCTATGAATTTATCCTGAAGCATCTCCAACAACAACAACAACAACAAATATGGACAGGGTTATTAATTGTGGCATTATTTAGTAAGAGCAAAATATTGGAAACATCCAACCATATATTCACAGAAGCCTGGTTCAACAAACTGTAATACATTCAAAAAATGTAGTGTTATAAGCTGTAAAAAAATGAGGAAGATTTTTATGAAATCATATAAAATAATTTTCAGGATATATTGTTGAATTTTTAAAATGTGTGCACAAGAATGTGTATATGGACATTTAGTATTATTTTTTCTATTGTTTCATAAGAAATTACTCCTAAACTTAGTGACTTACAGCAACAATATATATTTGTCATCTCAATTTCTGTGGGTCAGGAATTTGGGAGCAGCTTAACTGGGTGATTTAGGGTTAGAGTCAGTCATAAAGTCTCACCCAAGATGTTTGCTGGTGTACAGTCATATTTAGGCTTTCTTGGGGCTGAAAGATCTGCTTTCAACATGGCTAGCAAATTGATACTGGCTGTTGGTGGGAGGCCTCAGTTACCCTCTATGAGGACCTCACCACAGGACTGCTTGGATGTTTCAAGCTTCTCTAAGATTAAGCAAATGAAAAAACCAAGGAAGAAGCTTCAATGTCTTTTATGAGCTAGCCTTATGTGTGTCTGTACATATATAAAAATAACTGGGGTTTGTCACAAAAATCCAACATTGGTTTAACATTTGAAAATAAGTCAATATAATTTACCAAAATAATATAATAAAAGAAAAACCATATGATCATCTCAACAAATGAAGAAAAAATTGATAAATTTCAACAACTTTTCATGACAAATACTCTCAGCAAACTAGGACTAGAAGGAAACCTATTTATTTTTTATTTATTTATTTTTTTTTGTCTTTTGTCTTTTTCCGTGTCCGGCAACGGATCGCAACCCTCAGTGTTGCCCCCGTACCGGACCAGGGACCGGCAACGGGATTGCAAACCTCGGCGTTGCTCCCGCGCCTCGCTCAGCCAGTGAGCGGGAGCCGGTCCGCATGTGGGATCCGAACCCTCGGGCGGGAGCGCCACCGCGCTTCCCAAGCGGCGCACTACCCAGTGCGCCACCGGGCCGGCCCGGAAACCTATTTAATTTGACAAAGGTAACCTACTAAAACGCTAGCATCATATCTAATAGTGAAATACTGAACACTTTTTTTCTAAGGTTAGAAACAAGGCAAAGATTATTTTCACTGCTTGTATTCAGTGTTTTACTGAAGATACTAACCAATGCAATAGGGCAAGAAAAAGATACACTGTAATAATTTAAAAGGAAGAAAAATTATCATTATTCTCATATGACATGATTGTGTATGTAGAAAATCCTGAAGAATCTATAAACGATTACTATTAATAAATAAATTTCATGAGGTTTCTGGATATAGAGACAATATAAAAAATTCTGTTTGCTTCTGACAAACAGTTGAAACAGAACTAAACCAAAATAAGAGATAAAATTGAAAGTAGCGGGCCGGCCCGGTGGCACACTGGAGAGTGGGCCACTTGGGAGTGTGGCGGCGCTCCCGCCGAGGGTTCGGATCCCATGTGGAGACCGGTTCCCGCTCACTGGCTGAGCGCGGTGCGGGTGCAACACTGAGGGTTGTGATCCCGTTGCCAGTCCCCGGTGCGGGCGCGACACCGAGGGTTGCGATACCATTACCGGTCAGTAAAAAAGAGACAAAAAGGAAAAAAGATTGAAAGTAGCATTAAAATATCAAATATTTAGGAATAAATTTAATGAAACATGTGCAAGTCTGCTACTCTTAAAACTATAAAGCATTGTTAATAAAATTAAAGAAGACCTGAATAAATTAAGGAATATAGCATGTTCTAGGGTGAAAATCTTACTTTTTAACAAATTTCAGTTCTCTCCAATTTATTAAGCTACTGATTAAGTAAAATATTAATCAAAATTCCAGAAGTTTTTTGTGTGGCAATTGACAATATGATTTTAAACATACATAGAAATGCAAAAGACCTAGAATAGCCAAGACGATCAAGAAGGAGAATAAAAAAGCAGGAGGATTTACACTACCAGATATCACGACGAACAATAAAATTAAAAATTAAGAACGAGTGTTACTGATGCAAAAAATAAACCAATAGAATAGCAAAAAAGTCAAGACATAGCTGTATACATAATTGTCATCTTTTTATGATAAAAGCGTCTCTCCAATTCAGTGGGACAAGGACAATCTTTTCAATAAATGGTGCTGATTCAATATGAATATTTGAATGAAAAAGATAAATAACTCGATTTCTAACTCATCACACAATGCACAAAGTTAATTTGACATGGAGCATAGATCTAAGTTTAAAAGCTTCTAAAACAATAAAGCTTCTAAAAGAAATCATAAGTGGATGTTTTCATGACTTTGGGATAGGCATTTTTTTCCTTAAACATAAAACAAAAGCATGATATGAAGCAAAATTGGTAAATTGGACTTCATTCTGAAGAGTCTGGGTCATTAGTAGTCCTGCCTGAATTGGGTTGTTGTAGTTTTCTATGTACTTTAATCACAGGGCATGGTAATACTAAGATCATGGAACTCCTGTATTCCATAATACTCTTCCTTACCTCCATGTGGAGTAGCATTCAATCTTTTCTTGGTAGTTAGGGTCAATCACTCAAGCCAGTACAGTAACTCTCTCCTTTGTCTTGATTCAGAGGCATGAGAAGCTCAAAGTGCTTGGGTGGCAGTATTAACTTCCAGTTCAGTGGAATCATTTTGTGTCTCCTGTTGCAAGCATTCTCCCCTTTGGAACTAAGGTCTCTAGCCCAGCAGATCATAAAGTCATGGGACAGGAAGCAAAAATTTTGCTTGTGTGACACTAGAGGTAATAGTAAGTGGTTCCGCTTCCATTTCTACCCCTTGATTCCTGGATCTGTGAAACCTGGCTATGTGAGAAATAGCATCATATATTGGATGCTGATTTAGGATATATACAGCTTCCTGGAGAACATTGCCCCAGCCCTGCAAGGTGCTGCCACCTAGCTTGTGCTGTAACTGAATCTTCAAAAGGCCGTTTCACCAGCTGCTTCAGGATGGTGGGGAACATGATAAGACCAGTGAATACCATGAGGATGGGCCTCACTGAGTTACTTTATTAGAAGCAATGCTCTGTGGAATACCATGATGGTGGATGAGACATTCTGTAGGTCCGTGAATGATAGTTTTAGTGGAAGCATTGCAGGCAGGGAAGGCAAATATGTATCCAGAGTAAGTGTCTATTGCAGTAAGAACAAAACACAGCCCTTCCGATGACAGAAGTAGGCCAGAGTAATCAACTTGCTGCCAGGTAGCTGGGTAATCGCCCAGACGAATGCTGCCACATCAGGACTCATGTGTTGTTCTCTGCTGCTGGCAGATTGGGCCTTCAGCAGTGGCTGTAGCCAGCTTGGCCTTCGTGAATGAAAGTTCATGTTGCTGAGCCCATGCATAACCTTAATCCCTGTCATCATGGTTACTTTGTTTATGAGTCCATTGGTGGCTGGGGAAAGAGTCTGACTGGCATCCATACAAGGGGTCCTCCTACCCACTTGATTATTAGAATCATCCCGAGCTCACCCTTTTGTGAGCATTCACACACAACGCAGATATCTTCACTTTTTTGCCCATTCAGCGAGCTCTATCCACACACCTCCTTCCTACATCTCCTTGTCACCAATTTTCCAATCATGTTCCTTCCAAGACCCTGAGCAACCAGCCAAACCATTGGCCACAGCCCATGAATTGGTATACAATCACACCTCTGGCCTTTTTCCTTTCAAGCGAAGTGAACCAGGTGCACTGCTTGAAGTTCTGCCCACTTGTAGGACTTCCCTTCACCACTGTTCTCCCAGGATGCCCCAGAACGGGGCTGTAGTGCTGCGGCTGTCCCTTGTGGATGGTGTCTGCACATTGTGCAGAACCATCTGTAAACTAGGCCCACGTCTTCCCTTCCTCTTTCAGCTGATCATAGGAAACTCCTCACGAGGTGATAGATGTGGACTGAGCAAGAAGGTCGTGTAGCAGGAGTGGAGACCACGGACAGTTGGACCACTTCCTCGTGAAGGTAACTTTTGTTGTACCTTCAGGGCCTGCTTGTGCCTGATCTCAGCTACACCCCCTCAATTTGATGATGGAGAGCTGCTATGTACACCAAACTTAATGCCTTGGTGGGTCAGACTGGCAGATTAGGCTGCATGGTAACTTGTTGGCTTATGGTTAAGCATTCTGTCTCTACTGAGGCCCAAGAGCAAGCTGAAAGCTCTTCCTCAAAAGGAGAGATGTTATCCACAGAGGATGGCAAATCTTGCTCCAAAACTCTGAATTTTTTTTGCACTGTGATTCACCTAGAGAGGCCTGTCAAAGGATCCAAATAGTATCCCTCACTGCCACGGACACTTCAAGCACCATTGGATCTGCTGGATCATATGGCTCAAGTGGCTGGACTGCTTCTCGTGGTTTTTACTAACAGGTTTTGGAAAAAAGGCACTTGCCAGATCAATTTCTACATACCAGGTGCAAGGGAACGTGTTAATTTTCTCAAGCCATGAAACCACATCTGGAACAGCAACTGCAGTTAGAATCACCACCTGGTTAAGCTTAGGATAATTTGCTGTCATTCTCCAATCCCATCCATCTTCTGCACAGGTTAAATAGGCAAGTTGGGGCCGGCCCGGTGGCGCACTGCTACAGTGCGCTGTTGGGAGTGCGGCGGCGCTCCCGCCGAGGGTTCGGATCCCACATACAGACCGGTTCCCGCTCACTGGCTGAGCGAGGTGTGGGCACGACGCCAAGGGTTGTGGTCCTGTTGCTGGTCCCGGTCCGGTACGGGCGTGACACTGAGGGTTGCGATCTGTTGCCAGACACGAAAAAAAGACAAAAAAAAGGAAAAAAAAAATAGGCAAGTTGAATGAGGATGTGCTGGAAATCACCACCTCTGCATCCTTCTTCAAGTCCTGATGGTGACACTGGTCTCTGCAACCCCTCCAAGGATGTGGTATTGTTTTTGGCTTGCTATTTTCCTAGGTAGAGGCAGTTCTAGTGGCTTCCACGTGGCCTTTCCTTCCATAATGGTGCTCACTTCACTGGTCAGGGAACCAATGCAGGGATTCTGCCAGTTGGTGCGTATGTCTATTCCAATTGTACATTGTGGAACTGGAGAAATAACCATATAATGGGTTCAGGGACCCACTGGATCCACTGTGAGATGGACCTGGGCCAAAACTTCATTAATCACCTGACTTATATAGCCCCTACTCTAACTTATGGACCATAGTGACCTTTTGGGTCTCTTAAAAGTGATATCAGTTCAAAGCCAGTGTGCAGTAATCCCTGAAAAGTCTATTTCCTTTCCCCCAATGCACAATGCACTACTATGCTGGTAAGGGCAGTAGGTTCCTTTGGAGAAGGTAGGGGAGAAAAATTAACAGTAAGCATTTTTGGTCATGTAGCAGGACCTTTCCTCAAAGTGGATCTGGCTTCTCCTTTATTTATAGAGTTCTGGACTTGTACAATGGTTCAAACCTGGGAATTAAGGGGGTGTGACTCTGTTTCTGTGATTCAACTTATACTTCTGTTCACTTGACCTAAAACTATTCCACTTATATGAGTTAAGTAAAAATTTAGTAGACTGCCTATCTATTTCACTTCTAGGGGACCCCACGAGCAACCAGCCAACACCAAGGGTCTCTGTGAGTCAGACTGTTCTGATTACCACTTCGACTCTGCTGTCCATTCCATTAACCACACCCATCTTGCCTTTGATAATTAAATGTCGACTTAGCCCCTACCATCCCAGGATGCAATTATCCTCATTTCATTTAGGTTTCCCAATTGATAGCAGTTCCCTCTGTAATTTCTGAGCTACAAAGAAGAGTGACCATAGAGCTTTTCAAGGATGATGGGGCTTCCCTTGCAAATTTATTTCTCACAGTTCTGGTGAAAGGTTTCTTCTCTAGACCTTCCTGGGGTAGGTGAACATGTTTCTTCTGTAGAAAAGAGAACTCCTCAAAAAAAGAGTACTCCTCAAGGCAGTTCTAGCATTTCAGCTTTATTTAGTGTACACCACCTTTTGTTTCATGTTGCAGCCAACCAACCAAATGCACTATTAGAGTCTTTGTTACTCTCTGAGCTGCGACATTAGATCCAGAATCTCTGCTTAGTGGGCCCATATAAGTCAACTCAGCTTGATCCAACTTTATGTTTCTTCTACCATTTTCCCACACCCTTAATTTCCTCTCCACATATAATCCCCACATTTCTGTCTGTATAAATTTGAAAAATCATGCAGTTCTTTTGGAGTGTACCTCACCTCCTCATTGGTCACACTTCGTACCTCACCTTTTGGGAACTGCTGGGAGGGACTTGAATGTACTTATAGGTTTAGAAGCAAAGAGGAGTGGTGGGGGTGGGTCCTGAGGAGGATAGCAGTGTGTTGCAAGGTAAATGCACAGGGAGCCCATTGCAGTTTCCTCAGGCAAATCAGGGTTAATCCCTTCAGAGGGGGTTGGAAGAGCTGTTTTTACTGGCAAGGAAGATTCAGAATAATTTAGGGTTTCAATGCCCCCAGCTTCATGAGGATCTTTTTATACGTCCCTATTCCAATTTTCAGGATCCCATTACTTCTCTGTCAGTGCCCTCATTTTCATAGCAGACTCCTTGCAAAGCTGGCGCTATGGTCTGAATATTGGTTTCCCCCTCCAACTCATATATTGGAACTTAACCCCCAGTTGATAGTATCAGAAGTGTGGCCTTTGGGAAATGATTAAGAGCTTCACCCTCATAAATGGGATAAGTATCCTTATAAAAGAGGTTAAAAGAAGTGGTCTTGCCCTTCTACCACATGAGAATGCAGCAACAGGGCACCATCTATAGAGCAGAGAGCAGGCCCTCACCAGTCACTGGATCTGCCAGCACCTTGATCTTGGACTTACCATCCTCCATAGCAGTAAGCAATAAATTTCTGCTGTTTATAAATTGCCTAACTAGGGAGTCTAAGGTATTTTGTTCTAGCAGCCCAAATGGACTGACAGTTGGGAATTTAATTTGTGGCATAATTTATCTGTTCATAGGATGAGATTCTTCATTTTCTTTCAGCAGTCTCAGCTCTATGGTTAGAGGAAATGAGGTTTCTTTTAGGGAAGACATAGAAATCTTTAAGTCATTTATGTGGTTTTTAAGCTGGAAATCTGTGTCTCTGAGCACATTCTTTTCTTTTCCCACTTTGTTTAGAGTAATTAGGAGCCACCAGGCAAAGTCATTATATTATTTAGTTTGACAAAAATGTTCTAAAATATCAAATACACGGTTACCCAGAAACTTGTCTCTTATTTGATTATAAGTAGCCAATGGTTATATTTTGCACCTTATGCCATGGACTACCAGTGCTCTTTACTACTGGGAAACCAGTACCAGAAACCTCAGAACTAAGTCAGAAAACTCATCCTTAAGATGTTGTTCTTCTAGAACCACTCTTGGTACCAAAATCTGTATTATTCAAGCTTCTCTGGAGAAACAGAAACAATAAGATATCTATATCATCTACATCTATCTATCTATCTATCTATCTATCTATCTATCTATCTGTCTGTCTGTCTGTCTGTCTATCTACAGCATCTATATCTATATCTACATTTTCATCTGCACCTAATCCATATTATACCTGTCTATCTATAGAGCAAAATATTTATTTTAAGGAATTGGGTCATGTAATTATGGGGACTGGCAAGTGAAAAATCTGAAGGGCATGCCAGCAGGTTGGAAACTCAAACAATTTCTATGTTGCATTCTTGAGGCAGGATTCATTCTTCTTCAGGGAGCCTTAGTTTTTGTCCTTAAAACTTTCAACAGATTGGATGAAGCTCACCCACATTATGGAGGGCAATCTACTTAAAGTCCACTGACTGTAAATGTTAATCATATCTAACAAATACCTTCACATCAGCATCTAGACTAGTGTATGGCCAAACAACTGGGCACCATAGCTTAGCTAAGTTGACACATAAAATTAACCATCACAAGGAGCAAGAGAAAAATGACATCACATGCAGAGAACAAAAATACAATTAATAGCTAATTTCCCATCAGTAACAATGGAAACCAGAAAGCAGTAAAATGACATATTGAAAGTAATCAAAGAAAAAAAATTCAACCAAGAATTTTATATTCAGCAAAGCTATTCTTAAAGAAAAGGTGATATAACGATATTTTCAAATAAACAATGACTGAGAAAATTTGTTGACATCATGCTTACCTTACAAGAAATTTTAGAGGAATTCCTTTGGACTGAAAGAAAATGATACTTTATGGTAACTCAAATCCACATGAAGAAATGAAGAGTACTGGTAAATGTAAATATGTGCATAAGCAGAAAAATCTATGTAACCAACCAGACAGAAGATTAAGAAAGAGAGGACCTGAGCAATACTATAAACCAATCGGACTTAATACAGACATACAGGATACTCTATCCAACAACAGCTGAATAAACATTTTTCTTGAGTGCACATGGAACATTCTCCAGGATAGGCCATATGTTAGGCCACAAAACAAATCCTAATACATTTAAAAAGACTGAAATCATACAAAGTATCTTTTCTGAGCACAAAGAAATAAAACTAGAAATTGATAGCAGAAGGAAACTTAGAAAATCCACGAATGTGTGGAAATTAAATAATATATTCTTGATCAACCAGTGGGCCAAAAAAGAAATCACAAAGGAAATTAGAAAATAATTGATGCATATGAAAATAAAAACACAATATAATAAAACATATGGGATGCAATGAAAACAGTGTAAAAGGGAAATTTATAGTTGTAAATGCTTATGTTAAGAAGAACAAATATTTCAAAATGAAAAACTAAATTTATACCTTAAAAAACTAGAAAAAGAAGAACAAACTAAACACAAAGCTGGGAGAAGAAAGAATAATAAAGATTAGAGAAGAGATAAACAAAATAGAGAATTGAAAATTTAGAAAAAATCAATAAAACCACTACAACCAATTTTATAAAACAAGGGAGGATTATAAGAGAATACTATGAACAATTTTATGACAACAAATTGTATAATATAAATGAAATAGACAAATTTCTAGAAACACTCAACCTACAAAGCCTGAATCATAAAGAAATAGAAAATCTGAACGGACATAACTATTAAAGAAATTGAGTCAATAATCAGATACCTTCCAACAAAGAAAATCCCAAGATCAGATGGCTTCACTAGTGAATTCTACCACATATGCCAAAACATCAATCCTCCTCAAACTCTTCCAAAAACTTGAAGAAGAGGAAGCATTTCCAAACTCATTTTTTTTTAAGGTCGGCATCGCCCTGATAGCAAAGACAGAAAAAGACATTATAAGAAAAGAAATCTAGAGACCTATATCCCTAATGAATATTGATGCAAAACTCCTCAGCAAAATATAGTAAACCAAATTCAACAACATACTGAAAAGACTATACACCATGACCAAGTTGGATTTTTTTCTGGAATGCAAGTATAGTTCAACATGCAAAAATCAGTGTAATACATCACGTCAACAGAATGAAGAAAGAAAACCACATGGATCACCTCAACTGAGGCAGAAAAAACATTTTAATGAAATGTAATAGTAATATAAAAATACTCAACAACTAGGAATAGAAGGAAATTATGTCAACATAATAAAGACCATCTATGAAAAGATCACAGCAAACATCATACTTGATGGTGAAAGACTGAAAGCTTCTCATCTAAGAACAAGAACAAGAACAAGAAAAGGATGCCTGCTTTTTCCACTTCTATTCAATATAGTACTGGGAGTCATAGCCATTACAAATAGGCAAGAAAAAAAGACATCAAATTGGAAAAGAAGGAAAATTATCTCTGATCACAGATGAGATCATCTTATATGTAGAAAACCTTAGTAATTCCACACACACACACAAAACTGAGAGAATTAATTTTAAAAAAACTCAGTAAAGTTGTGGGATACAAAAGCAACATGTAAAATCAGTTGCATTTCTATACACTAATAATAAATAACCAGAAAAAGAAATTGTTAAAACAATTCTATTTACAATAGCATCAAAAATACTTAATAAACTTAACCAAGGAGGCAAAACTTGTATACTGAAAACTACAAAACATCGTGAAAAAATTAAGAAAGACACATATAAATGGAAATACATCTTATGTTCACAGATGATAAAACTTAATATAATTAATATATTACCCTATATATTAATTTGGGTAATAACACTACGCAAAGTGACCTACATATTCAGTGTAATCTTTATTAAAACCTAAATGGTTTTTTTTTGAAAAAACAGAAAAATTCATCCTGAAATTTAAATGGAATCTCAAGGAATCCCAAATAGCCAAAACAATCTTGAAAATAAAGAATAAATTTGGAAATCTACACTTCTTGGTTCCAAAACTTATTGCAAAGTTATAATAACCAAAACGATGTGGTACCGGCATAAAGACAGACATATAGACTGATGGAAAAGAATAGATAGCCCAGAAATAATCCCTGACATATGTGGTCAAGTAATTTTTGACAAGGGCTCCAAGGCTACTCAATGGGGAAAAAAACACAGTTTTTTAAACAAATGGTGTTGGGAAAATTGGATATCTACATGCAAAAGAATGAAGTTGATCCTTACATCATATACAAAAGTTAACTGAAAATGGATCAAAGACCTAAATGTAGGAGCTAAAACTATAAAACTCTTAGAAGAATACATAGGGAAAAAGCTACATGACATTGGATTCAGCAATGATTTTTTGGATATAAACCAAAAGCACAGGTGATTAGAAGAAAAAAAGATAAATGAGATTATGTCAAAATTAAAAACTTCCATGCATCAAAGGACACTATCAACAGAATGAAAAAGCTTCCCATGGAATGGGAGAAGATATTTTCAAAATCATATATTTGATAAGGGGTTAGTATCCAGAATATATAAAGAATGTTTACAATTCAACAACAAAACCCCAAATGATTTGATTGAAAAATGAGCAAAGAACTTGAATAGACATTTCTCAAAAACAAAACAAAACAAAAAAACCCAAATGTACAATAAGCACATGAAAAGATGCTCAGTATCACTAACTGAGAATAATAAGTGTTGTTGAGAATGTGGAAAAATTGAAACCCTTGTGCACTGTTTATGGGAATGTAAAATGGTGCAACTGCTATGGAAAACAACTCGACAGCTCCTCAAAAAATTAAACATGGGATTACCATGTGATCCATCAATTCCACTTCTGCATATATACCCAAAAGAATTCAAAGTGGGTTCTCTAAGAGATTTTTGTACACCTGTGTTAATAGCAACATTATTCACAAAACCAAAAGGTGGAAGCAATCCAAGTGTCCAAACACTGATAAAACTTTATTCTAAGTGAAATAACTTAGTCAGAAAAAGACAAACACTGTATGATTCTACTTGTATAAGGTACCTACAATAATCAAACTCATAGTGACAGAAAGTAAAACTGTGTTGCCAGGGGCTGGGGATAGGGAGAATGGAGAGTCATTGTTTGATGGGTAGAGTTTCAGTTTTGAAAGATAAAAAGAGTTCTGGAGATGAACAGTGGGTATGGTTGACACCAGTGTGAACATACTGAATAACACTGTACTGTATACTTAAAAATAGTTAAGATGGTAACTTTTATGTTATGTGAATTTTGCCACAGTTAAAAATAATAAAACGAAGTTTACATAAATGTGTATTTTTTTACTTCTCTTAACTTCTTCAAAAGATACAAGATTGCATTAAGAAATGATTATAACAGTTGTTATAGGGTTTACAACATGTATAGATATAATTGCACAAAGGAAGCAAAAGAGGTGGAGGTGTACTGGAACAAAATTTCTATAGTTTACTGGAATTAAGTTAGTATTAATTTGAAGTAGACTGTAATTAACTAAGATGCCTAATATAATCCCTGGACCCACCACTAAAAAACCACAAAAACATAGTTTAAAAAAAAATAGGAATTAAATGCTACACTAAAAAAATATCTATTTGATATAAAAGAAGGCAATAAATAAATGATGAACACAGGAACAAAAACCACCTTAGAATATAGAAAACAAATAGTAAAATGGCAAATTTAAATTTAACCATATCAATCATAGCACTATATGTGAATGGACTAAATATACAATCAAAAGGCAGAGATTATTAGACTGGATAAAAAAAAGAAAATACTACTATATGCTGTCTATAAGAGACCTATTTTAGATTCAAAGATACAAGAGTTTAAAAATAATTCGTGGCCATGTAAAATAAACAGTAACCACAAGAAAGCTTGAGTGGCTATTTATTAATAATAAACTAGGCTTTAAGAGAAGAAGCAGGACTAGAGACCAAGAAGGACATTTCATAATAATAAAAGTTAATTCACCAGGAAGACACAATTATAAATGTCTATGCATAAAACAAGAGAGCTCCCAAATATATAAAGCAAAAACTAACAGGACAGGGAGGAGAAATAGGTGTTCAACAAATAGAGACCCAGATACTCAACTCTCAATAACTGATAGAAAAAGTAGACAGAAAAACACCAAACATGTACAAGACTTGAGCAACGCTACTGACCCACTCAACCTAGCTGATGGTGAGAACCCTCCAACCAATGACAGCAGAATGCACGTTCTTTGTAAGTGCACTTGAAATCTCCTCAGAGATCAATAATATGCTATGCTACACTATAAAACAAATCTCAATAAATTTAAAAGAATTGAAATAAAAAGTAAGTTCTCTGAACATAAAAGAATTAAAGGAGAAATCAACAATGGGAAGAAATTTGGGAAATCCTCAAACACTTGAAAGCTGAACAACATATTTCTAAATAACCCAAGGGCAAAATGATAAGTCACAAAGGAAATTAGAATATATTTTGAATTGAATTCATATGAATACACAATGTACAGAATATAACTAAATATAACTATGTTTAGAGGGAAATTTTTATCTAAACACCCACATTAGAAAAGAAGATCTCAAGTCAATCTAATATATTCCACCTTAATATATTAGAAAAAGAAGAGTAAATTAAACCAAAAGCAAACAAAAGGAAAGAACACTCGCTCACCCCCAAGAATTAGAAATCAGTGAAATAGAAAACAGAAAAACAACACAGGGGAAAAAATGAATCTCAATGCAAAAAAAAGGTGGTCTTTAAAAAAATTTTAAAACAACAGAAAATAATAAGTGCAAACACCAGGAACAACTTAGAACCAACAAATTAGACAACTAGGTAGAATGGATCATACACCTAAATTTAAGAGGTAGAATTATAAAACTTTAAGAAAAAAAACAGGAAAAATTCTTCATGACCTTGGACTGAGCAAAGAGTTTTTGGATGTGATACCACAACATATTGCACAAGTGAAAAAAATGTTTGACTTCATCAAAATTGAGACTTTTTTTCTTTAAAAAGATATCATTAAGAAAATGAAAAGACAAAGCCTAAGATCTTGGATTTGATAAAGGACTTACATTCATGATATATAAATAATTTGTACAACTTTGCAAAAGGAGACAATTTAATTTTTAAACAATGACTGGGATATTACACCAACTTATATATGTAGCTGATAAGCACATGAAAAGATAATCAACATTATAAGCTACCAGAAAAAGGCAAGTTAAGACAGATGATATACCTCTTCATACCCCAACTAGAATGGTTACGATAAAAAAGACATTACAAATTTTGTGAGGATACAGAGAAATCCAAAATTTCATACATTGCTGATGGGCATGTAAAATGGTACAGTCTCTTTGGAAAAAAGTTTGGCATTTCTTAAAAACTTAAATATATACCAAATATTTAAAGAACTATTTCTCATCCTTTTACACACTCTTCCATAAAAGAGAAGAGAAAGGACCCTATCCCAACTCATTCTGTGAGATCAGTATTATTCTGATACCAAAACCAGACAAGGACATCACAAGAAAATAAAACTACAGACCAATACCTTGTACAGATCTAAAAATCCTCAACAAAATACTAACAAACTCAATCCAGCACATATTAAAAGGATTATACACCATGACCCAGGGGGATTATCCCAGTAGTTGGGTTAATAGCTTAAAATAAAAACCTAATGTAATATACTTACTAATAGAATAGAAGCCAAAACCACATGATAACCTTAACAAATGCAGAAAAAGCATGTCACAAAATTGAATGCTTTCTGATGATAAAGACACTCAGAAAACTAGGAATAAGAAGGGAACTTCCTCAACCTGATAAAAGGCATCTACAAATTAATCTTCACCTAACATCTTACTTATTGCTGAAAGATAATGCTTTTCTCCTAAAACTAGGAGCAAAGAAAAAATGTCCACTCTCTCCAGTTCTATACAATAACGTATAGCCAGGACAATTAGGCAAGAAAAAGAAATGAGAGGCATTCAGATTGGAAAGGAAGAAGGAAAATTACCTCTATTTGCAGATGACCTGATCTTCTATATAGAAAATTCTAAGAAAACCACTACAAACTGTTACAATAAATAAATTCAGCAAAGTTGCAGGATAAGATCATTATTGAAAAATCCACTATACTTCTACATACTAAGAATGAAAGATCCAAAAATAAAATTAAGAAAATAATTCAATTTACAATAACATTAAAAAGAATAAATACTTAAGAATAATAATAAACGAGTGGAAGACTTGTACACGTAAACTACACAACTTTGTTGAAAGAAATTTAAGATCTAAAAAAATAGAAAGATACTCCATGTCCATGGATGGAAGACTTAGTATTGCCAAGATGGCAATACTCCACAAATTGACTGATTCATTGCAATCCCTATTTTAAAAAAAATTTTATTGAATCAAAATTGCTTATACATATTTTTGGGGGTTCAACATTGAGATATGTTTATCAAATCAATATTACTAGCAAGTATATTGTTACAAATCATAATTATTCTTTATGCCCCTTGTCCAATCTCTCCCCATCCCCTCTACCTCCCCCTTCCCTCCTCTAATTGTCCTAGATTTCTTCTCTCCTTCTGAAAGAATAATGTTTACTCTGTTGATTTGTTGCCTAGATGATCTGTCCAATGCTGAGAGGTGTGATCAGGTCCCCCAATGTTATCATAGAGCAGATGCTTCTTCTATCACTCTGAAATGGGCTTTGTGGAGAGAGACATCCTCTTCTTTTCTTTATTTCTGCTGGTAACTCTCCTTGTGTAAATGCACTCCAGTAGGTGGCAGACGATCTGCATGGTGGTTGTGGCATCTAGCTGCTTTTACGGCAGCCGTGGTTACTGGGATGGCTGTGGTGGGCCACCCACATGGAGGTGATGTTTTTGGCATGCTCCTTGATCCTGGTGATGTGTCTGGTTGTGGAGAGTGTCCCCGGAAGGGCCCCAAGGTGTTGGCACAGTGTGTCTGGTTGTAGGACGGGGTCCAGTCCCCCTCTCTATGCCTCGAGTCCCCAGGCCAGCCCTGAGTTTCTGGTGTGGTGTACCTGGTTGTGCTGTGGTGTACCTGGTTGTGGGAGGGAGGTCCAGTCACCTTCTCCATGCCTCAGGTCCCCAGGTGGGCCCTGAGGCACTGGTGTGGTGTGTGTGGTTGTGGGAGCAGGGTCCAGTCCCCTTCTCTATGCCTCAGGTCCCCAAGTGGGCCCCGAGTTGCTGGCATGGTGTGCCTGGTTGTGGGAAGGGAGTCCGGTCCCCTTCTCCATACCTTGGGTCTCCAGGTGGGCTCTGTGGCATTGGTGTGGTGTGCCTGGTGTGGGAGGGGAATCTGGTCTTTGGCTCCATTCCCCATGCCCCCATGCGGGGACCTGAGGTGCTGGTGCGGTGTGCCTGGTTGTGGGAGGGGGGGTCCAGTCCCTTTCTCTATGCCTCAAGTCCCTGGGTGGGCCCCGAGTCACTGGTGCAGTGTGCCTGGTTGTGGGAGGGTCCGATCCCCTACTCCATACCTTGGGTCCCTGTGCCAGCCCCAAGGTGCTGGCATAGGGTACCTGGTTGTGAGATGGGGTTCTGGTCCTCTTCTCCATTACTCAGGTCCCCAGGCCAGCCCTGAGGTGCTGGTATGGTGGGTCTGGTTGTGCAAGGGGGATCTGGTCCTCTTCTCCATGCCTTGGGCCCCCAGGCAGGGCCCCAAGGCATTGACCCAGTGTGCCTCGTTGTGGGATGGGGGTCTGGTCCACAGCTGCTAGCCCTGGGCCCCCTGGGTAGGCCCCAAGGTGTTGGTGGTGTGCTTGGATGTGGGAGTGAGATCTGGGCCCCGGGCTCCAAGCCTCGGGTTCCTGGGCAGGTCCCAAGGCACTGGCAGTGTGAGTGATTGTGAGCGGGGGTCCTGCCCCTGGCTCCATGCCTCATGTCCCCTGGCAGGTCCCAAGACATTGGTGGTGTGCCTGTGCCAGAACTAATTTTTTGTCCTTTGCTTTCTTCTAATGTGGAGGAACTTCCTTTGGGAACTAGTACTTGAGCTGTGTTGTTGAGCTAAATTGCTGCGTTGCTGCTGTTTCTCTAAGGAAGGCTTTTTGTGCAGCTCAGGGTTTAATTAACGGTTGACCTTATAGGTACTTCCAGCTCTCCAGAGACTCAGTGCACCTGGGTTGTGTAGAAACTCTGATCTGGGCCTGAGTTTTTTCATCAAACTGTACCCCATGCAATTCTGCATTCCCGACCAGTCTCCTCTGAGTGGTCCTGTGCTGATAGGGGGTCAGATCAGATGTCCTTGCTGTGTCCCAGTGTTCTCCTGGTGGGCCTGTCTACCCCACTTCCCGTACTCCAAACATTTCCCATGGGATGGGCCCTGTGCAGTCCCTTGTGTTGACTCACTGGCCTCTGAATGGCTCCCCTTTTTCAGCTGTTCTGGCTCATCTCTCTAGCATGGGTTCACAGGAACCCTATTAGTGGTCTTGCTGTCCTGGGGGCCACCAAAGTCCTCCTCTCCCTTGCCGCCTCCAAGCAACTCCATCTAAAGGGCACAGCTGTGGCTTCTGCTGGCTTCTGCTTCATGAGCTCCACCATTAAAGTGGCCATGGCCTGAAACACTCAGAGTAGTTTTTTCTTTCTCTCATCATGGTTTCTCCCACCCTCATGAGCTCCATAGATCTCTCCTCCTCTTTCCCTGAGCTCCAGCAGCCCCAGCTTGGCTGATGTTACATTTTTATAGTTGTAAATTGGTTGATTTGTGGGAGAGAGTGATGCTGGGGGCCATCTATTCCACCATCTTGACTGGAACCTCAATCCCTATTAAAATGCCAGCAGCCACTCTTTTTTTTTTTTTTTTTTTTTGTGGAAAATGACTCTTTTTTTTGCTGATATTAAAATTCATGTAGAAATTCGAGAAACCCGCAATAGCCAAAACCACCTTGAAAAAGAACAGAGTTGGAGAACTCATACTTCCCAATGTCAAAACATCCTACAAAGCTACAGTAATCAAGACCATGTGGTTCTAGCATAGGAATAGAAACAAAGGTCAACTGACAGTCCAGAAATAAACTCTTACATTTACAGCTACTTGATTTTTGACAAGGTCCTAAGGCAATTCAACAAAGAAAGAATAATCTTTTCAACAAATGGTGCTGGGACAATTGAATATCCACATACAAAAGAATGAAGTTGGATGCTTACCTCACACCATCTACAAAAATTAACTCACAATGGATCACAGACATAAATGTAAGACCTACAATTGTTAAATTCTTAGAAGAGACATAGGAGCACATCTTCATGATCATGGGCTAGGCAATGATTTCTTAGATATGATACTAAAAGCACAAGCAATGAAAGTAAAAATAGATAAATTGGATTTCACCAAAATTCAAAACTTTTGTGCTTCAAACGACACTATCAAGAAGGCAAAAAGTACAATCCACAGAATGGTGGAAAATATTTGCTTATCATATATCTGATAAGAAATAATACATTCGTCACTAATCATTAGGGAGATGCAAATAAAAACTGCAATGAGATACCACTTCATGCTTATGAGGATGGCTGAAATCAAAATGACAGATAATGACAACGCTGGCATGGGTGTGGAGAAACTGAACCCCTCACACAGTGACAGCAGGTAAGTAAAATGATGCAGCCATTTAGAAAATGTTTTGACAGTTCTTCAAATGTTTTTTTTTTTTTTTAATTTTTATTTTGTCAATATACAATGTATATGATTATTATGGCCCATCACCAACACCTCCCGCCCTCCTCCCTCTCTCCCCTCCCCCCCAAGAATGTCCTTTCCGTTTACTTGTTGTAACAACTTCAAAAAAGTATAGTTGTTAATATGACCTGGAAATTCTGCTGCTCGGTATAAACTGAAGTGAAATGAAAACAAATGTCCACACAAAAATATGTAAACAAATGTTCATAGCAGCGTTACTCATACCCAAAATAGAAACAATCCAAATATCCATCAACTGATGAGTGGACAGACAAATGTTGTACATCCATACAATGAAATGCTACTCCGAAATAAAAAGGAATGAATTACTGATATATTCCGCAATGAGTGTGACTCTCAAAACCATTATGTTAAGTCACAAAGGACCAGATTTGTATGATTCTATTCACATGAAATGAGACAGACAGTAGATTAGTGGTTGCCTAGGGCTGAGGGACAGGGATAGGGGAAAAAGGGGATTGACTGCTAACGGGTGTAAGGTTTCTTTCTGGGGTGATGAAAATATTCTATTGAGGTGATTGTTTCACATCTCTGTGCATATACTAACAACTATTGAATTATATACTTTAAGTGGGTGAATTTTATGGAATATGAATTATGTTCCAATAAAGCTGTTAAAAAAAAGAAAAAAAAAATGTTAAGCATGAAGTTACCAATCCACTCCTAGGAATTTACTCAAGAGAAATGAAATGTATGTCCACATAAATTTCTTTTCACAAATATATACTGCAGTGTTATTCATTATAGCCTAAAATTGGAAACCATTTAAATGCTGATTAGGTGGTGAGCAGATAAACAAAATGTGGTCTATCCTTATAGTGGAGTAGTACTCCACAACAAAAAGAAGTGAATTATTGATATATGGTACAATGTAGATGACCCTCAAAAATATTGTGCTCAGTGAAATAAGCCAGACACAATATGATATAATTCACCTGTATGAAATGTCCCCAAAAAGCAAACCTACAGAGATAGAAAGTGGATTGATGGGGCTGAGAACGGAAGCAGGGATTGGCTGCAAACGGCCACAACAAATGTTTTTGGGGTGATGGAAATGTTCTAAAATTGGATTGTTAAGATGATTGCATAATTCTATATATCTACTAAAATTATTTAATTATACACTATGATGGATGAATTTTGTCTTATTTAGTTATATCTCAATAAAACTGACTTTGAAAATTAAGAGTTTGTGTTCCTCAAAAGACAATAGTAAAAGAGTGAAAAGGTAAATCACAAATTGGGATAAAATAGTTGCAAAACACATATTTGATAAAGGATTTCCACCCACAATACATAAATAAATCCTACAAATCAATAAGAAAAGGCTGATAGTTCAATAAAAGGGCACAAGACTGGAAGAGGCAGTTCACATAAAAGAATATCCAAAAGGCCAACAGGCAAACAAAATGTTGTCTAACACCATTAATAATCAGTTAAATACAAATCAAACTATTATTAATTGCCACTATACCTCCATTAGATTGGCTAAATTTAAAGGAGTGACAATACCAAGTGTTGCCAAAAATATGGAGCAACTGTTACTTTCACACATTGCTGATGGCAGTGGATTGGTACAGTCACTTAGCAGTACTCTTTGGTGTATTCTAATGCTAAATATAAGTAAAACCTATGACCTAATAGTTCTAATCCTTGGTATATACTCAGAAGATTTAGTGCTTTTGTCAACCAAAGGATAGCATAATAATGCTCATAGCAGGCTGGCCCATGACTCACTCAGGAGAGTGTGGTGCTGATAACACCAAGGCCACAGGTTTGGATCCCTATATAGGGATGGCTGGTTTGCTCGCTTGGGAGAGCGTGGTGCTGACAACACCAAGTCAAGGGTTAAGATTCCCTTACCGGTCATCTTTAAAAAAAAAAAAAAAAAAAAAGAATGCTCATAGCAGCATTATTTTGAAAAGCATCAAACTAGATATAATCAAATGTCTATCAATAGTAAATTTGATAGTATTACAGTAATACAAAGGAATACTGTCCAGAAATGAAATAACAACAAATTAACATTGTGTTGCAACAACATAATGTTAAGCAGAGGAAGCCAGAGAAAAAAGAGCATATATCATATGTTCCTAGGCAAAACTTATCTGTGATGATAGAGGCAAAAGTGCTGGTTGCCTGTAGCAACCGGGGGTCTTCTGGAGTATTAGAAATGTTATATATAATGATCTGGACAGTGGTTAAACAGGTTTGTGTGTGTGTGTGTGTGTGTGTAAAAATTTTTCTGAGCTGTATATATATTTGTACACTTACTGTATGCATTTTATAATACAGTAATAAAAAGCCAGAATAGATTAATCTGCTTTATTTTGATAACAGAAACACAGGAAACTAAGGAAAATTTTACTTCTGAAGTGATTTAGAACAAGGTTGAAGGAATAGGGGAGTAGATGGGACTTCCCTGAATATATCTTTCCATGTAGTTTTGATTTTTTAATCACATTAATGTTTTAAATATTCAAAAGACTGAATTTTATCAGGAAGGATGAAATAGGGGATAGTAGCAGAAACAGATGTTGACAAATAATATCATCTGCTATTGTACAATTGCCAGTGTCTCTTGGAGTTAGGTTGGAGCCGTGAGACTAGTGAGAATAGGAGACAAGAAGCCTCTGTTCTGAAACAGAAGAGCTGGTTTGATTTCTCTGTGTGTTCTCATGATTAGCAATCATGGAGCTCATATCCTGAGCATGGTAGAGCCACCGGATGGACCCTTCCTGGATCTCTGAGTCACCACACGGAGCACAAGTACTCTGAAGAGTTACCCAACTTGTATTGCCATTTTTGAGAGTGAGAAATAAACCATTTTGATTTGGGAGATTGTTGCCTCAGCCCTCAGCAGAGCCTTCCCTGTATTATGAACAATACTGGGAAGATTTTAAATTGGGAGGATTTGTGGAGAGCAAGGAGATGTAGTGGGTATATTAGGGGAATTGGGGAGAGAGATGAAGGTTTCTATAGTCCTGAGAAGAATGAAAGTGGGAAAATTTATAGAATAATTAGAGCTAGAAGAAAACTAGAGACATTATTTTATCCCTTTCATTTTAAGACAAAGAAACTAGGAACAGAGAGACTAATGATTAGGTCAAAGGCACATAACAAGTTAGTGGTAAAGACAGGATTACGACCCTGGTTTCTGAGACCTGGAGAATAGCCTCAGGCTTGAGCTACAACCACTTTTCAGAGTTGGTGAACATTTGCTTAAGGTCCTTTAGGATATTCTGAATTATTTTCAATTTCCACCAAGAAATTGAAAGGTTCTAGATGAGAACAGAAGCTACCTGAGCCCCTGTGATTTTTTTGCCTCACACTCTGAAGTCACAACACAGTCCCCTGCCCATTTCCACTTCATTGTCCTTTCATCAGTGCAGTCCACCATGGGTGAATGCAAATAGAATAAGTGGGAAACATCTTTTAAAGAAATAGCATTTTCGGGCCGGCCCGGTGGCGCACTGCTGCAGTGCGCCGCTTGGGAAGCGTGGAGGCGCTCCTGCCGAGGGCTCGGATCCCACATACAGACCGGCCGCTCACTGGCTGAGCGAGGTGCGGGAGC